>NC_139625.1:57377473-57524973 GCF_964638095.1 Poromitra crassiceps
GAATGGGTTCAAATGGGAGGCAGTGGGGCAGAAAATGACCCAGAAGAGAAAGAAACATAGACGTAGACCTAGAGAGAGAGAGAGAGAGAGAGAGAGAGAGAGATATAGAGAGAGAGAGAGGGAGGGAGAGAGAGTGAGGGAGGGAGGGAGGGAGGGAGAGAGAAAAATAATGGATTTACCTCTGAGCCAAGTATGATGGAAGCACCATGAAATAGCTAAACTATCAGACAGATGAGAGAGTGGTGGAAAAAGAGTTAGGCAGACAGGTTGATGGGCAGAACCACACACACACATACACGCACACACACACACACACACACACACACACACACACACACACACACACACACACACACACACACACACACACACACACACACACACACACACACACACACACACACACACACACACACACACATTCCCTGGCCTGCTCTAAATGATACTGTAGAATCTGAAGCCACCAAATAATTAGGCGCCTGTAATTAGATTTGCATATGTACATTTTATGTAAATTCATTGTAGCTTCAAGGACATGGTGTTTAATCAGTGAGAGAAGCAGGTTATATAGAACTGTATTTCTTACTGATGTTATTAGGCTACTTCTAGAGAAATAAAATAAAGTCCGCACACTTACAATATGCCCACATATTCTCAGTAACCTGGTGCTGCCAGATGGTTTGTTTTTGCATAAGCATCCGGGAATGAGTCACTGGCGTTTTGGGGCAGGCGCTTTAAAAAAATACCTGGCCTGTGATTGGATGAACCATCTGTCTATCACCGGCTCGCTTCTCGCTGTCGTCCCACCTAAATCTCGCCCGTAGCTGCCTCTGGATGCTGATTGATTGGTGTAAACCAATAGATTGGAGCGTGGCAAGTTGGATTTGTCATGTGATCGTGATCTCATGATCTCGCACAAATCCAGCTGCCTCACAAGGTTCTATTCTCAGTGTGCGGACTTTATTTTATTTCTCAAGTTGATCGGTGGTTCGTTCTACATTGACCTATGAACGGATGTGTGCTCTCTATTTTCATCTTCATTTATAATAGGCTAATTACTGAAGTGTGATGTGTCAGGCTATCTGCAGGTTCCACAAAACCAATTTTTTTCTTTTTAATGTTTAATACTGTAACGAATCAGGTATTCGTCCAAGGAACCGGAGACTTGAAGTTGGTACAGGGCTTTTATTCTGTGGCTTCACATCAACACCTAGCGGTAGCTTCGCTGCTAGCTCTACACACACGTCTGGTCAACGCTCTCTCCCAGCTTGACTGACTTCCGCCACGCGGCAGCATGGTCACATACACCCCCTTCCCCCTAGGAACAACCCACACATCTCAGTTCCTAGCTAAACACGGAAACACCACATTACCTGTAATTACCTGGATCGCTACATTATCTCCTCCCAACATAGCCAGCTCTCACGCTGGCACCCACAACCCACACATATCCCCCTGTACCAAAACACACCAACCCCATAACAATTTTCCCCCCCGTCACCACATCAAATTCTAATTCCCACAATTAGTCCCTTCTTTTTCCAACACCCCCGTCATAATGTCCAGTTTGCATTAGGCACTCCATAATGGCTAGTTTGTAGGGGTGTCACAATATATCGTCCCACGAAATTTCGCGATAGTAAAACGTCACGATATGTATCGTTGAGATGAAATCTCATATCGTGAAAAAAAATAAAAAAAATAAAAAATAAAAAAATAAAAAATTCAAAAGTAGACAAAGAAACGTCTTTGTTTGTTGAAGTTCAATGTGTGGAAAGTAGTTCAGTTGAACAAGTCTCTGAAGAGACACATGAGAAGTTATACAGGAGAGAAACCATTCAATTGAGTTTCTGGCAAAACTGTTTACTTGACAGGAAAAACTGAAGATGCATAAAAAATAGACTAAGAAAAGTCTTGTTGTTTGAGTTTGAAGAAAAACTGAAGATGCATAATGAGAATTTATACTGCTGAGAAACCTTTTAGTTCAAAGTAAATCTAAGTGACGGTGTAACTCATTCTATTTCAAGATAAGCCTTATCTCCAATCTCATGTTTTTTCTAGTTGTCATTGTAATAACAATTTCCCACAACAGCATGTTTTGTATTTGTGCATTTCAAATAAAATACTACTTTTCCAGTCATATATTGTCATTATTCAAGTTTAAAAAAATATTGTTAAAATCGTATCGTATCGTATCGTTATCGTGAACCCAGTATCGTGATACGTATCGTATCGTGAACTGAGTGTATCGTGACACCCCTACTAGTTTGCCTTAGGCCCTCCATAATGTCTAGCTAGCATTAGGCTCCTTAATGTCTGGTTTTCCATTATTTCCTTTCTTTTTCACACATTCAAATTCAACCCACATTTCCCATTCAACAATAACCTCCAAATTTCCATCATTTTCTTTTTTTCCTTCCCCTTCATTTCTACCACCACCGTTTCCATCCCCCCTTTCAAAGCTTCTGTCCCATCTGAAGCACTCTAGTCCCGCTCAACCCCCAGTGGGGTTAGTCCTTCGCAGGGTGACTCTTTTCGGTCGCCCCCCTGTGTCCCACAGTCATCACACACCCTGCAGTATCTCCGCACGTCCTCCTTGTGCTTACCCCAGTAGTAAACTCTACGGATGCGGCTGAGTGTCTCTTCAGGCCCAAAATGACTGGATCCAGGGCCCACGTGCGCCGCCCGTAGCGCCAATCCTCGCAGGCAACTAGGCACAAGCCACTGGAACCCCGTAAATCCGTGCCCCTTTCTCTTCAAAATCCCCTCATCTAGACGCAGGTCCGAAAACATGTTCCACAGTCCCTTCGTGGCACCGGAACACTTGTGAATCTCCTCCACAGGGGGCCGGCGTCCGGCCGCTACCCACGCGAACACCGGACCGATATCCGCGTCCTCCTCCTGTCTGCGTATCCACTCACTCACGTCGACATCCCAGATGACCCTGTCGTCGTCGTCCAGCTCTTGCACTCGCTCGTCCTCCCGTCCCGCTCCCCCAGGGGGCGGCGTGTTCAGGACAGCAGGGCGAACACCACCGGCGTCGATCTCCACCTCGGCTTTCTGCGCAGCAACCGTGGGGTGTGTGTAGCGGCTTGGTTGGGCCGGCTCCTCCGGCGTTGACCCCTCTCGCTCACCCGGGGACACGAGCGTCGCTCCCCCGACTGTAACAGCTCTGCAGATAATGTCTCTCTCTTCCCTCTGGCTGTTGAAAACGATCCCCGCTCTCCTGATGGTCTCGTCGCTGATAATGATGTCGCCCTCTACCGGCTGGTATGCAGAGCAGCTAGGCTTCTCCGGCATTAGCAACACCCGTCCATCTGGACACACAGTCCACACTCTCCTGACCTGAATGACCGGCTCTGCGCTGCTCCGCTGCTTGTTGCTCAGGCTGCTCCACTGTTCCGCTGCTCCGCTGTTCCTCTGCCTGTTGCTCCGGCTGCTCCCCCGGCTGTGTGTCTCCTCCAGCGTTCACACTCTCAGTGCAGTCTCTGGCTAAGTGCTCAGGCGAACGGCACGTCCAACAAAGTCTCACCTGTCCGCCGCCTGCCCGTCTCTCCTCTCCCGCTGTCCTCCGGTCCCCGACAGCTTCTTGACACTCTCTGGCTATGTGCCCCAATGCACCGCATGCCCAGCAGGCTCCCTGCCGTCCCCAGTACCTTTGCTCCGCATACCCGGTCCGTCGCCCGGGACCGCTGCGGCACCACCTCGCCACGTGGCCCGGTTCTCCGCATGTCCAACACAGTCTCTTTTGCGGCTCCTCCGGCCGTTCTCCCCGCTGCATTACCTCTGCGCTCATCAAATCCACACGCTGCCCGACTTCCCGCAGCGCCCGCATCACCTCCACTGCCCAGGCAGGAATCGCTTCCGCCAGCCATCTGACTTCTTTCAACAAACGGGCTTCCATGCCCGCCAGCACCGAGCTGATCCCCGTCGTCAGCTCCTCTTTCCTCCCGTTCACCAATGGCCATTCTCCGCCGCGCACCATCACACGTGGTGCTCCTAGCAGCTAGCACACGCAGCTAGCCTGCTACCTAGGTCTTGAGCCCAAAAGCTGTATCACACACAGTCTCTTTTGCCGTTCCTTCTCTCACCCTCTCCCCTCTCGGCCGTCGCAGAGGGATATCGATCCCACCTCTAGACACCAGTGTAACGAATCAGGTATTCGTCCAAGGAACCGGAGACTTGAAGTTGGTACAGGGCTTTTATTCTGTGGCTTCACATCAACACCTAGCGGTAGCTTCGCTGCTAGCTCTACACACACGTCTGGTCAACGCTCTCTCCCAGCTTGACTGACTTCCGCCACGCGGCAGCATGGTCACATACACCCCCTTCCCCCTAGGAACAACCCACACATCTCAGTTCCTAGCTAAACACGGAAACACCACATTACCTGTAATTACCTGGATCGCTACAATACCTTTAAAATGTAATAGTAACCACAACTAGAGACCATTACGATGGGATCACACCAGCTGCGACATCGCGACACCAAGGAAGTAAAGTGTGTGTGGGAGGGTGATGTGAGGGGAAGCGTCCCAGACCCAGAGAGAGATCTGCAGCATGCAGTGTATCACTGTAAGAACTCTCATGGGTCTGGCGTTGAGACTATTATCGCGCTGACAAAATCTGTGCACAGACAGACAGACAGACGCATAGGCCTACTGTATAAACACCTGGCAAATACTCAATACTACAATACTGTAGGCGTCTCCAGGACCACATTTTGCCATGATGACACACACACACACACACACACACACACACACACACACACAGTCACACACACGTGTGTAACAGAATGACTGTGAGTTCTCGTGAGTCCCGAGTGGTAGTGAGTAGGTTGGTTAAACTCACTCCCCAGTTAAACTCTCTCTCTCTCTCACACACACACACACACACACATACACACACACACACACACACACCACACACACACACACACACACACACACACACACACACACACACACACACACACACACACACACACACACACACACCCAAGGTGAAAACAATATCAGGTTCTTAAAACTATAAATGGGCAAGATAAGATCCACTCTACTAAACTGCAGTCTATCCATACCAATTTATCTAGGTTAGCTAGTTAGCCTATTCACCTTATGTAGAAGAGACAGTCTGGCTTGAGAGACTAACAGGAAGTGTAAACACAATCGGAAGTTCCGATTGTGTTTGCACTTCCTGTGACTCATAACCCTAGTCTGACTCATATGCGAGTCAAACTAGGTTTGACCAGGTGAGTCAGAAGCATGCAGCCGGCGTTTTGAACAGGAAGTCGCAACACAATGGTTCAAGTGGGTGGGGCCACATAAGGTGAATAGCTTAGCTAGTTTATATTTAAACCAGTTCCATTGGAATTGCCAGTTAGGTAATATGCGCTGCAAAACCTTGTGCTTCTTTGGCTCTGCCCACTGAGGTTTAACACACCCAATTAAATTATTTAATTCTGGCCCTAGAACAGCTCTGTCTCAGAGAAATGTTTGTATCAAACCTGCAAAGCAAAATGACAGATTTGCACAGTCATCTCTTAAAAAGCAACCAATTTAATTAGAACAGGAAAGCAAACCAATTGTTTTTTGCATTTTCCTATCACACAGCGCAGAAATTGTTTAAATTTCCCTTCTCTTTCATTTCATTTAAACCATATCAAGTTAGCATTTGTATTCTCTTATCAGCTACAAATGCATGCACACACACACGTGCACGTATGCACACACATGCATGCACGCACACAGACATGCACATGGCTAGTTTGGCGGTGTGTTTGAGGTGGCATTGAAAGCTTACTTGAGAGCCTGCTTCTGTTGCCTCATTATCATCAAAGACAACAGGCCGCCGGCACACACACACACACACACACACACACACACACACACACACACACACACACACACACACAGACACACACACCCACATACATAGACACAAACGCACGCACACGCGCGCACAAGCACGCACGCGCACGCACACACACACACACACACATAGACACAAACGCACGCACACGCACGCACGCACACGCACACACACACACACACACACACACACACACACACACACATAGACACAAACGCACGCACACGCACGCACAAGCATGCACACGCACACACACGCAGACACATACGGAGGTATACGTCATAGATGTTTTCTTGGTAATCATGGCCACTTTAAGCCGCTGTGTCCCTTATCGCTGCTGTCCGGTGAAAACCTCGTATCTCCTGTCAGCGTCTCAGCAGCTCAGAACAACAGTTTGTTTTCAGCTTGACCTCCAGGCACTTTACACTTGGGAACCCATGGGAAACAGCTTCATCAGCACCAAGGGTGGCAGGATTTTCTCAACCCATAGAGGAGCATGCAATCTTGTCACATCATAAAAAAGTCACCAAAATTGGAGTCATGAGGTTTTCACAAGGCAACAGCGTTATGTAAGGCAGTCTGAAGTTTCATAATGTCACTATGGCAACCGGGCTGCTGTCAATTACTCTCAGAGGTCAACATCAATCCCCATGCCCGCTTTTCTAATTACTCTCCATTTTAAATCTCTCTCATTATGGCCTTCGACTGATATGGGTTGCAGGCCGATAATATGTTTGGATGTCTTCAAGTTTGACCATCTTTAGTCCAATAAATATATTTTGTGCTTCCCCCAGAAACTTGTTCTTAAAGTGTCACTTCACCAAGATGGCCACGGCCAAAATGTCAAACTGGAGTCCACAAACCAATGGGTGAGGTCACTGTGGCTCCGTCCATATTTGTACACGGTCCATACAGTACCACCGGTCTCCCACCGGGCTATACCAGCGATGCATGTGGAGTCGCCAGCCGCTTCTTATCACCTGACAGTGAGCCAAGATCTGATTTTTAATAAACTATCATTATCAGCATTATCAGTCTAAACCTTCTCGTTTTCTCCTCTAGTTTTCCTCCCCTCACTCTTCTAAATGATACAAAGGTAAAGTAAAGGTCACAGCTGTCACTGTGTCTCATCTTTCTCTCTCTCTCTCCTCCTCTCCCTTTGCCTTTAACCCTGCTCTCTCTTTTCCTCTCCACACCTCCTTCCCACCTCTCTCTCATCCTCTCCCTTTTCCTTTAACCCTGCACTATTTTCCTCTCCACACCTCCTTCCCACCTCTCTCTCCTCCTCTCCCTTTTCCTTTAACCCTGCTCTCTCTTTTCCTCTCCACACCTCCTTCCCACCTCTCTCTTCCCTCCTCTCCCTTTTCCTTTAACCCTGCTCTCTCTTTTCCTCTCCACACCTCCTTCCCACCTCTCTCTCCTCCTCTCCCTTTTCCTTTAACCCTGCTCTCTCTTTTCCTCTCCACACCTCCTTCCCACCTCTCTCTCCTCCTCTCCCTTTTCCTTTAACCCTGCTCTCTCTTTTCCTCTCCACACCTCCTTCCCACCTCTCTCTCCTCCTCTCCCTTTTCCTTTAACCCTGCTCTCTCTTTTCCTCTCCACACCTCCTTCCCACCTCTCTCTCCTCCTCTCCCCTTTCCTTTAACCCTGCTCTCTCTTTTCCTCTCCACACCTCCTTCCCACCTCTCTCTCCTCCTCTCCCTTTTCCTTTAACCCTGCTCTCTCTTTTCCTCTCCACACCTCCTTCCCACCTCTCTCTCCTCCTCTCCCTTTTCCTTTAACCCTGCTCTCTCTTTTCCTCTCCACACCTCCTTCCCACCTCTCTCTCCTCCTCTCCCTTTTCCTTTAACCCTGCTCTCTCTTTTCCTCTCCACACCTCCTTCCCACCTCTCTCCTCCTCTCATCCCATTCTGTCATTACTCCTCCATCCATCCACCTGTCCTTTTTCCTCCCTATAACAGCAGGAAAGGGGCGAAAAGGATGATAAAAAAAACACAAAGGAAGGAAGAGAGAAACGAGTCACTTACCATTCATGTGATAAGAGACGTTTGATGGACACACACACACACACACACACACACACACACACACACACACAGACGCACACGTGCACACGCACACAGATTAGGGCAGAGCGGCATCCAGGCAAGCAGACATGCGGCCTGAATACTGATTAACCAATCAGACCCCATTTCTGCCCGGCACCAGAGATACTTGTTGGCTGCCATGGCAATAAGAAAGCATCATAGTTGAAGAGGCTAGGAGGATATATATATATATATAGTGTGTGTGTGTGTGTGTGTGTGTGTGTGTGTGTGTGTGTGTGTGTGTGTGTGTGTGTGTGTGTGTGTGTGTGTGTGTGTGTGTGTGTGTGTGTGTGTGTGTGTGTGTGTGTGTGAAATTCAATACACCATTTCAGGTTGACGACATTGCAATTCTGTAGTGCTTGCATAACGACAATGAAGTTCTTGAATCTTAAAAGAATCTTGAATCATATATTTCTGAGCTCATTCAATGGCGTTTCAGAAGCACCAAGGGCAGAATTAACTAACTAACTGTAGACAAGGCAGGTTGAGGGAAGTGGCTCGGGTCCTACAACAAAATATTAAATTACAGCACTTCATCACAAAATAACTCATGGAATGCATGTAACTATATCTGAGGGGATTCATCATGAAAGATATCCATCAAAGGAAAGAGATGCACTGGCTTAGTGTGTTTGTGTTTGGATATATTTGTCTGAGAGAGACATCATTGAGAGAGACAGACAGATGGAGAGGACAGAGAAGAGGAGGGTGTATTAGAAGGCAATTTTGAAGGGCACTTCGCCAGGTTTAATATTGGAAGTCAGAGGGAAGCCTTCAATATCTCGATTCATAAATATTTCATTTAATATGAATATCATTTACCCGTCTCCATTCAGAGGCTCTTATCTGACCAATATCCCATTATAATCTGGGATACTGAAGTATTCTATTATTGAGCTGGCTCATTTTAACATCTCCTTCACCTGGATCAGCTCTTAACCCAGTTAGAAGAGGCGCGGACACGATACTAGGGAGAGTACTGAGGTATGTAATCACTTTATCACATTCCCTGCTGGTTTTTACTATCTCTATAAGGTCCATTTCTACATTTCCATCAAGCAGGATATGCATTTATTCATGTACAGTATATGTGTCAGTGGGATACGAAGATGCATATAAACAGCTTTGAAAAAGACCTTGGAGTATTCTGAATACTTAGCATGTAAACATTGTGAGAACTGGTGCGTGTATCATAAGCCAGCACATCCACTTCCACACCCGAGGCAAAAACACACTGGACCAATGCTACACAAATATCCGCCATGGCTACAAGGCCATACCCCACCCCCCCTTCGGCAAATCGGACCACGCCTCCATCCTACTCATACCCAGGTACCAACAAAAATTAAAAAAACAGCCCCCAGCATTCCGAACCGCCCACTGCTGGTCAGACCAATCAGACGACATCCTGAGGGATTGCTTTGACCAAGTAGCATGGGAGGAGTTCAAAGCTGCAGGAGACCTGGGCGAATATGCAGAGACGGTGTCATGCTTCATAAGGAAGTGCACCGACGACATAGTCCCTACAAAGAGAATCAAGAATAATGCCAAATCAAAAGCCCTGGGTCAACAGTGATGTCAGGGCTGCCCTTCACACCAGGACCACCGCCTTCAGTTCTGGTACACCAGAACAATACAAGCAGGCACAATATGCCCTCCGAACCGCTATAAAAAAAGCACGGAGAGATTATGGAAGGCAGCTGGAGTCAAAATTGGACACTAACAACCCCAGACACCTGTGGAGAGGACTCCATGCTGCCACAGACTTCAAAGGGGTGAAACGACAGAACCCCAGCACGTCACCCACCCTACCGGACGAACTCAACGCGTTCTGGCAGAGGTTCGACCCCTCTGCCAGAGCGCCTCCCCTCCTCCCCCCCTCCTCTCCTACCCCTCTCCTCCCCACCACCCCCCCTCCATCTCCCCCCTGCTCTCCTCCCCCCTCAGCCACCTCTCCCCCCATCACCCCTCCTCCTCTCCTCCCCCCCATCACCCCCCCCTCTCCTCCCCCCCTCCTCTCCTCCCCCCCTGCCACCTCTCCCCCCCATCACCCCTCCTCCTCTCCGTCCCCCCACCACCCCTCCTCCTCTCCTCCCCCCCACCACCCCCACTGCCCTCCTCCCCCCGACCACCTCCCCGCCACCTCTCCCCCCACCACCCCTCCTCCCCCCACCCCTCAGCACCCCCACCCCCTCCCATTCCCACCTAACCACCAACCCCCCCCCCCCCCCCCCTTACCTCCCAACCCCCACAGATCCAGACCGCCCTCTCACCATCACTGAGGATGAGGTGCGCCGGTCGTTCCTGCGTATCAACCCACGCAAGGCGGCCGGCCCGGACGGCATCCCCGGGCGGGTCCTCAAGGCCTGCGCCCACCAGCTGGCAGGCGTATTCACAGACATTTTCAACCAGTCTCTCTCCCTCCGACGAGTTCCCTCCTGCTTCAAAGCAGCGACAATCATCCCCATTCCCAAGCCGCAGAAAGTAACCAGCCTCAATGACTGGCGCCCAATAGCCCTCACGCCAATAGCCAGCAAGTGCTTTGAAAAGCTGGTCATATCACAGATCCGCCCCACACTCCCCCCGGACCATGACTCGCTACAATTTGCATACCGCCCCAACAGGAGCACAGCGGATGCAGTAGCACACGTGCTCCACACCGCCCTGTCCCACCTGGAGGGGAAGGACACCTATGTAAGAATGCTGTTCGTGGACTACAGCTCAGCATTCAACACCATAGTACCCTCCAGGCTGGTACGCAAGCTCAAGGATCTGGGACTAAACACAGCAATGTGCGACTGGATCCTGGATTTCCTGACAGATCGCCGCCAGGTGGTGAGGGTGGGCAACCTCACCTCCTCCCCACTGACCATCAGCATAGGAGCGCCCCAGGGGTGCGTCTCCAGCCCCTTCTGGTACGACCTCTATACCCACGACTGCGTGGGGACTCAAACTTCGAACATCATCGTGAAGTTTGCAGTCGTGGGGCTGATCTCGGGGGGCGACGAGATGGCCTACAGAGAGGAGGTGGGGGCCCTGGAACAATGGTGCCAGGACAACCACCTCTCTCTGAACGTCTCCAAGACCAAAGAGATCATTGTAGACTACAGGAGGGGGGGGGGGCACACACCCCCCAATCACCATCAACGGCACAGTGGTGGAAAGGGTGGACAGCTTCAAGTACCTGGGAGTCAACATCCACCAGGACCTGACTTGGGCCGGTCACACCGCCACTGTTGTCAAAAAGGCCCAACAGCGAATACACGGACTCAGGCGCCTGAAGAAATTTGGGCTAAGGCCAGAAATCCTTAGGGACTTCTACAGAGGCACCATTGAAAGCCTGCTGACTGGCTGCTTCACCACCTGGTACGGGAACTGTACCACCATGGACCGCAGGGCGCTACGGAGAGTGAGACGCGCGGCCCAGCACGTAACAGGATGTGAGTTGCCAGAACTGCATGAACTGTATAACCAGCGGTGCCTCAGGAGGTCCCTGAAGATCATCAAAGACACAAACCATCCCCACAACAGCCTGTTCTCCCTGTTACCCTCAGGGAGGAGATACAGGGTTCCAAAAGCACGCACAAATCGCTTGAGGGACAGTTTCTTCCCGCAGGCCACGAGACTCCTTAACATACACAAATAGTGTAGTAGCCGTACTGTACCGTACTGTAGCTGCTACCATTATGTATGTCTAATGTTTAATTGTATGTTTAATAAGGTATATGCTATTTGCACCTGTATGTCAAATACGTCGAATTTAAGCGTTTAAGCGTTTAAGCACGTTTAAGCACGTCTAAAGTATGCACATGACATGTGCACCTATGTGCAGTGAATATGCCACTGTCTCTGACTTGTCTTATCACTCTACTGCCTTATTGCTTGTTGTGTCTCTTGTTGTTTTTGCACTCATATGCCCTGTTATATTTGTACTATGTTGTAAACGGAGTCCACAGCACAAGAATTTCACACGTGATACTTGTACCACGGAGTGACAATAAAAATCTTGAATCTTGAATCTTGAATCATAACACCAGTGAAATAAATGACATGAATTCCATAGCTTTATAGCTCTATTCTGTCAATAATACAATCCAAAACAAGCCTTTATTTTACAGGTCCCTGTACTATTTGTAATTAGACATGAACACCAATGTACTGTAAGTGTAGCTCATATGTAGTTACATGGTACCAGACCTGTACATTGAAGTGAATCTATTCAACTGTAGTTCACCGGACCTGACGTCGAAACTGCGGCCTGGGACAGAGATTGCTAAAACATTGGGGTTGTCCTACAACCCAGGTTTTACGAGTGAGAACGAGGAATCTCACACTATGCCAAGTTGCTCCATGCAACGCACTACTGATCAACGTCTATTTTCTCAAAGTTGACCCCTATAAAACCATCCATTACGCCTGAGGGCGTCAATGGCTATGGCAGGGGCGCGGCCACCTGCTGCACCCTCACGTAGGGCGTTGCATGGAGCAACTTGGCATAGTGTGAGATTCTGAAGTAAAACCAGTGGTGGATTTGAACCAGTGAACTTCTGATTGCAAAGCACACAGCTTTAACCACTCAGCCACCAGGGCTTTGTGACTTTCATAGTGGAGTTTGAGAGGATAACTGTCAGTCAGATGTAGCTGTTGTCACTTCGCAGCTTTGTTATTATACACAGAGACTTGGGGAAAAATATTGATACTTTGTTATAGCTTGAGAGAGAGGCAATATTGATTAATGTGAAGGCATTTCTGCAGTGTGACTCGGGCTCCACAGTGGCACAGTCAGGCCCCCCCCCCTCTTCGCAAAAGGCAGATGCCATTTACACACGGGTGTAAATAGCTGATGTGACTATTTACACCCGGGTGTAGTCGATGTGGCAATTTGTACGATGTGAAGCATAAGGGGGGATTCCCCCAATTTGCAAAATAAATTATAGGCAATGTGCTCTAGAAACATTTAGTTATATTTAAAATTAAAATATAAAATACATTCTAATAATTTTCTGAATTGGGGTGTAGCCACATGAGCTATTTACACCCGGGTACAAATAGGCAGGATAGGCAGAAACACAGATCTCAGCAGTAACCCAGCAGCAGAATTGAAATCAACCTAGCGCTGGGTCAAAGTAACCACCTTCTTCTTTTTCCCCTGCATTTTTTTAAGCGTGCAGCTTTGACACACCTCTGTGCCTCACCTTCACACCTCTGTGCAAAGTGCACAAGAGAGAGAGAGAGAGAGAGAAAGAGAGAGAGAGAGAGAGAGAGAGAGAGAGAGAGAGAGAGAGAGAGAGAGGGACAAAGAGAGCGACTTCCTTTGGAGATTTCTGAGAATAGGCTGCTTTATTTTGGTCTAGCTCATTCGCTGCTTCGGAAGAGGAGGAGAAAACGGACCGGAGCAGAGAGGGAAGAGAGTCAGCCAGACAGTGAGATCAATGCCAGACTGCAGCACAAAACCACACCAAAAATGTCCAAGCAATGTTCAGGCTGCAAGTTTGGTGACCTTAGCAACCGGCACTGAACGTTTGATTGGTGTGTGTGTGTGTGTGTGTGTGTGTGTGTGTTGGTGGGCAGCGGGGAGTGGAGGTGGGCCACACATGCACAAGATGTTAAATTGGGCAATCTAGACCAGAGGTTTTCAAAGTGGGAGGCGAGCCTCCCCAGGGCAGTTTCAGGGCAAAATATCAGATTAGTTATTAAAAGGAGCTCTCATAGAATAGCCTAAATGTGTAATTTGGTTAAAGAAATTGTTCAGAGATACAGTAGTTTTGGGGAACAGTTTTTACCTTCCCTGAGTCAGAAACAAATAAATGCCTTCAGACAGACCTTTTCATGTTTTTGGTGTAGTGGTCTGTCTTATAAAGAGAAAACATCGCATGGATGCAACTGGGACGTATCCTCAGCGATGTACCCTGGGGTCATAGGATGTTTCGGGTCTCGCAACATCATACACCCTCGCCCAGGTGACCCAGCCGGGGCTGGCCAAGCCCCAACTTACGTCCCAGTAGCTACCCACGGTCAGCCCTCTAGGAAGGGTCGAAGGTGGTCACGTGGTCAGGGCCACTCAATCTGCTGCTCCGGAACTACTCTGCCGGGACCAGGGGGGGAAGGGCTCTGGTACGTAGAGGGACTGGGCTCTCTGGCTTGCCACCCGGCCGGGCTCCTCCCTCGTCTCACCAAGTCTAGGACCTGTGCGCTGCACCAGACTCCCCCGCTCCAAACATCTCATTCCGACGTGATGGTATCTTGGTGGATACCATGCAGTACCAGTAATTGGTGGCACTGCAGACTCCACTTGCGGCTTGAATGGCCCTCCTAAAAGGCCTCTAAAAGGCCTGGATTGTCTGAAGTATGTCAAACAACAATATCAGGCTATCTTGGCTCAATTGATGAGTGTCTATGGGATCAAATCACATAATTATGATCCCATAGGCATCCAGGATTTGAGTGAGGGGGGCTCCTTATTCCAAGATGTGTCTGGGGGGAGGCCCACAGTCTCAGACTTTGAAAACCCCTGACCTAGACATTTATCTTGCTGGAAGGTCCAGCAAGGTCCTTGCTGTACAAAACACAGTTGTTTCTTTTCAAAATAAAGGCCCCCATTATCCTGTAGCTCTTCTGCCAGCAGCTGTTATGAGTGTCACTCTAGATTGTACCGTTAAAATAGAAATACCACCTCGTGGTTGTATCCCTCCACCAACAAGTCGCAGTCTATCCATGTCTGTCCACTCATACAAACACTTAATACCTTGAAGCCCACAGCGCAGTGGTGTGAACATTCAGCTTTATGGCACATTAGGCAATGTTTGGGGGTACCTCAACAACATGGCTAATCATTTTCAACGTCGAAAATGGTCCTACCCCTAAACCACCCACATCCCCCAGCCACTACCCCTACCCACCCCTCGAACCCTGACTCTCTAGGACCTTAATATCCCTAGCGAGGGCCCATTTCCCCTAGCCCCACCACCGCCTTCCCTCACCCTGGCTCTTCCGACTACTCACATACCGCTAACACTCCCCCTACGCACCCCTCTAACCCGACTCTCTACGACCTTCCTATCCCTAGTTACAGCCCATTTTCCATAGCCCCGCACCTTACTGAGCACGCCCCCTCCCACCACCCACATCCCCCTAGCCATTCCTTCAACCCACCCATTGAATCGCGACTCTCTATGACCTTCCTATCACTAGCTACAACCCCTTTTCCTCAGCCCGCCCCCTTCCTTGACCCCCACCCCTCCCACCACCCACATCCCCTAAGGCTTAGGACCTAAGCCACTCCCTCTACCCACCCCTCGAACCCCGACTCTCTACGACCTTCATATCCCTAGCTACAGCCCCTTTTCCCCAGCCCCACCCCCTTCCTTGAACCACCCCTCTCACCACCCACATCCACCTAGCCACTCCCTCTACTCACCCCTTGAACCCCGACTCTCTACGACCTTCCTATCCCTAGCCCCGCCCACCTTCCTTGATGGAACGGATGTACATGCGGTCACAGTGACCTTGAACTTTGACCTTTCACCACCAAAATCTAATCATCCTTGAGTCCAATTGGATGTTTGAGCAAAATTTGATGAGATTCCGTCAAGGTGTTCCTGAGATAATTGCATTGACGAGCATGAAACAGACAGTCATGAGGTCACAGTGACCTTGAACTTTGACCTTTGACCACCAAAATCGAATCAGTTCATCAGTGAGTGCAGGTGGATGTTTGAGCCAAATATGAAGAAATTCCCTCAAGGCGTTCCTGAGATATCGTGTTAACGAGCATGAAATGGGTCACGGCTATTGCCGGTGGAGCATAAAAATAAGCCGGACAAATTCAAATAAGCTTTGTTATCTTGCTGAGGTTGACATGAATTGTTATTGCTTTATGCCATAAAACATTGATTCTCAACATTTCTCATATCAAGGACCTCTAGTTTAGTCCACATTAAAGCAATGGTTTATGCAACGCTTTAACAACGGGAATGACTGTTTTGATTCAAAACAGTCATTCTTCTACATTCTCAAATTGTGTTAACTTCTTGTAAAATTATGCTGAAATTAAACAATTCATACATTTGCTGGAACGCCCTCAAGGACCCCTGGTGATCCCCAGACCCCTCAAGGACCCCTGGTGATCCCCAGACCCCACGCTGAGAACCACTGCCATCAAACACGCAATTTGTGAACAGCAGAAACCAGCAGAGAGCACTTTTTCACATTGTTGTAGAACAGAATTTGTATCAATAATCATCATTCTTCTCTCGAATTAACCAGAGCATTTCAAGCCAATATGAAACCAGTGAATAAAGCCAGGAGTCCAGGAAAGTTTGAAAATGTATTGTAGCCAAACATATCTTTGTAAATATCAGAGTTACAAAGAGACTGCCTCATGACAGAAATGCAGAAATATAGAAATTCATAGTTGCAGGCTTCATGAGGACAGTGAAGATTTAGGCTAACAGTTGTCATTAGGTCTTATATAGGCAGAGAGGAGAGAGGGGAGGGGTGACTTGGAGCACAAGGCACATTCAAGGTTGTGGCATGTGTGTGTGTGTGTGTGTGTGTGCGTGCGTGTGCGTGTGTGTGTTGCAGAACACAGTGACCTGCCCAAGATGAGCTGTCTGTAGCGAGCTGAGCAAGTTGCCTGTCCATGTGACATCCATTTATAACTAATAACTCATACCAATAATTATGTGTATGCAATTATAACTTATTGAATATGAAATGAAATGAATGGAACTTCAATTTTCTCCATCACACATCTAATTAGCCTATAAACCCAGTCCCCACGTGACCTGCTCTCTCAGTTCCCAGTCATAGTGACTGAGAACAGGTCTGAGAGCAGGTCACGTGGGGGATGGGTTTACCCAGGCTAACATCTAATCACATCACAGTCATCCAGCAGTCACTGTTGACTGTGTTGGTTTTCTGATCTATTCACAGATTTCTGAGGACTAGTAGACTTAGATGAACGATGAGACTGCAGACATCCTTGTTTTTCATCACAGACATTCTCCATCTGTATTCATCAAACATTAAACACCACAAACAAGCGCAACCCGAACCCCCGTAGCCCGCGACGTCCCTCCAACCCAGCCCGTCAATCTCGCTCCCCCTCTGTTTTTCCCTGTCTGTCAAGAGAGGAGAGTGGTGACATTTCCAGCCTGCAGACAGCTTCTCCCATCAGGCCTCGTGACTGACGCTTAAACTCCTGTGCATGCGTATGAATGCGTGTGCAGTGATCAACTATTCTTCGCTTGTCCCTCCGTGTGTCCATCAATCCCGTTTGACTATCTAAGCTGAATAAATATTGCCTGTTTAAAGCAGCTAGACTAGCCTCGGCCTGGGAGTTAGACCCCCTTGGTCTGGAACACAGTGGCCTCCAAATCACTGACGATATCACTTATGTATAGAATTGGTCATGTCACCAGTGATGTCACTCTAGCATGCCATCAGTGAGTGATGGCATCAGTGATGATGTCATCGTTGCTCGAGTGACATCACATCATGAGGTGATTAGGGCAATCATTACGTAATTAGAGCAATTCATTGGCCCTAATTAGGATTAGGATCATGGTAGGAAATAGTAGTTGTAATCATATTTACTGCTTTCAGTTGAAGGCTTTTTGGCCTTCTCTTAGACCACACATGGGCAACATACGGAATATGGAATTGCAAAAAAAAAAAAGAAAAAAAAAAAAAGTTTTTTTTTTTTACAGTGCACCTGAACGCAACATGCAAGATACCCGCTGAATAAGTGTCCAAATGTTCATGTCATTCTGGCCAATACTCTTCTGTTATAGCATTTCAGTCTGGAATATGGAATATCTGGTAACGCTTTAGAATACAGCCCGCAAATAAGCATGTAGTTATAGTATAACAACAGGGTTTAGGGCTGTAGTTATAGTCTAACTACGGGGTTTAAGGAGTGAATTATAAGATCTGTACTTATAGTCTAACTACGGGGTTTAAGGAGTGTAGTTATAGTATAACAACGGGGTTTAAGGAGTGTAGTTATGGTATAACAACGGGGTTTAAGGAGTGTAGTTATGGTATAACAACGGGGTTTAAGGAGTGTAGTTATGGTATAACAACGGGGGTTTAAGGAGTGTAGTTAGAGTATAACAACGGGGTTTAAGGAGTGTAGTTAGAGTATAACTACGGGTTTAAGGAGTGAAAAAATACTTTAACTAAAGGGTAACAAGATCTGTACTTATAGTCTAACGACGGGGTCGCGGGCTGTATTATGAAGCAGGGGACAAATGTTTGTACTTATAGGCTAATTACGGGGTACCACACTGTACTTACAGGGTAACTACCGGGTTTAAGGAGTGTAGTTAGAGTATAACAACGGGGTTTAAGGAATGTAGTTAGAGTATAACAACAAGGTTTAAGGAGTGTAGTTAGAGTATAACAACGGGGTTTAAGGAGTGTAGTTAGAGTATAACAAGTATAACAACGGGGTTTAAGGAGTGTAGTTAGAGTATAACAACGGGGTTTAAGGAGTGTAGTTAGAGTACAACAACGGGGTTTAAGGAGTCTAGTTAGAGTATAACAACGGGGTTTAAGAAGTGTAGTTAGAGTATAACAACGGGGTTTAAGGAGTGTAGTTATAGTCTAACAACGGGGTTTAAGGAGTGTAGTTAGAGTATAACAACGGGGTTTAAGGAGTCTAGTTAGAGTATAACAACGGGGTTTAAGGAGTGTAGTTAGAGTATAACAACACTCCTTAAACCCCGTTGTTAGACTATAACTACACTCCTTAAACCCCGTTGTTATACTCTAACTACACTCCTTAAACCCCGTTGTTATACTCTAACTACACTCCTTAAACCCCGTTGTTATACTCTAACTACACTCCTTAAACCCCGTTGTTATACTCTAACTACACTCCTTAAACCCCTTTGTTATACTCTAACTACACTCCTTAAACCCCGTTGTTATACTCTAACTACACTCCTTAAACCCCGTTGTTATACTCTAACTACACTCCTTAAACCCCGTTGTTATACTCTAACTAGACTCCTTAAACCCCGTTGTTATACTCTAACTACACTCCTTAAACCCCTTTGTTATACTCTAACTACACTCCTTAAACCCCGTTGTTATACTCTAACTACACTCCTTAAACCCCGTTGTTATACTCTAACTAGACTCCTTAAACCCCGTTGTTATACTCTAACTACACTCCTTAAACCCTGTTGTTATACTCTAACTAGACTCCTTAAACCCTGTTGTTATACTCTAACTACACTCCTTAAACCCCGTTGTTATACTCTAACTACACTCCTTAAACCCTGTTGTTATACTCTAACTACACTCCTTAAACCCTGTTGTTATACCATAACTACACTCCTTAAACCCCGTTGTTATACTATAACTACACTCCTTAAACCCCGTAGTTAGACTATAAGTACAGATCTTATAATTCACTCCTTAAACCCCGTAGTTAGACTATAACTACAGCCCTAAACCCCGTTGTTATACTATAACTACATGCTTATTTGCGGGCTGTATTCTAAAGCGTTACCGAATATCTTTCAATAATCTTTATGACTAAAAGGCTAAAAGTAATCTCATGTGTAAGAAATGACTGTTCTCCATTGAAGTAGAAATTTAAATAATTAACTTGTTGGTTTTGGATTTATTTAGCTTCAAGAGTGCATTTTTGTTCATGTGACCCTCAACACAGGCTTTGAGAATCCCGGCCACTTACTGATACTTATGCTTAAATTAACCCACTCATATTCTGGTTTATTTTAAGAAAAACATTTCGGCTAGTGGAAATTCTAATTGGCTGGTAACTTTAAAATCTAGCAGCCATATTGGCAGGTGGTGAAAAAGTTAATTTCAAGCCCTGCAGGGAGAGCAGGTGGTGACATAGGAGTGGGTGAGAAAAGGATCAAATATTGGTAGTTAAGTTAAGACTGAATAATGACATCACAACTGTTAATTTAAAATGAGTTATTCCTCTAAACCTGGCTTCAAATGCCCCAAATTTTTCACGCTGGCGCCGTTCAGCCCTCAGCAAAATCTGGTAGCAAGGACATCATCAAAGTTGCCCATCCATGGGTTACGGCATGACAATATTTGTTCGGCCCCCGGCAACAATCTGGGTTTCTCATGTGGCCCCCCATGAAAAATAGTTGCCCACCCCTGTCTTAGACCCCCAAAAGCACGACACTTTTGTGGAATATGTCGGTAACCATGGTCTCAGTGCTTTACCCAAGTGACAGACACGTGGCTGAGGCAGCCGTGTCTCAAAGAAAGCCGGGAGCGCTGGTGGATGGTTGGCTGGAAGGCTTGTTTAAAACTCAAAATGGGGAATTACAGAGCAAAGCTGTCAAGATCAGGATGTGCCGAGGTGTCAACTTAATGGAAGAGAAGCAGAAGCGACCCTGACAGCAACATCAAGCAATCCAAATGAGCCGGAAGTGAGAGCTACCTGCCCAACTTTGTGGGGAGGAAGGAAGCCAAATGAGTGTGGAGCAGCTGAGACTATAGATAGTGTAAAAATAGAGAAGGTGGAAGCTAGGGAACAGCGGATGCAGACAGACAATGTTTGCCCTTTGCTTCATTGAGTGATTGTGAAGGAAGATCCATGGGTGAAGGACTGGTTGGAGAACTGGCCTTCCTTTCATTTCTCTGTCCGGACTCCCCCAAATTTCCTTCATGTCCCCTTTGTAGTTTTCCTGTACTCTTGTGTGGAGTTTTACTCATTTGAGAAATACAGAGAGTTATGTGGTGCTGATAGGCTTAATCAGCATTGTGGGAACTCGTTTGGCAATACTTGAGTCTAATGTCTAATGGATGTTCATTCATTATGTAAAAGTTACACACTCCAGCTTTAATGCCCCTTAATTTACTGCCGTCTTTTATCTTATTCTGCCCAACTTTCATGAGCCATGTTCAGAAAACAAGCTGCTTTTGCCAGCTTCTTCTTCTTCTTTTGGCTTTAATTAAATTCGGTGTTATTAAAAATGGCTCTAGAAAAGCCTAAATTTGGCATTCTAAAACCTACATTAGTCCCTGTCTAATTATTACAACTTTAAACACACACATAACACTCTCTTTGGAAAGCAGTGATTATGTACATAATTAGTGAAAATCCAAGACACCCATTCCAAATGGTAAAAGAGGTGTGCTGGAGGTGTCGATTATTTTTAACAGATCAGAGTAATTTTCACACCTTCCATACCTGGGCAAGCCCATCAGGCTCAACCTGCTCCAATTAAGATCCCATTTCAAGGCTCTCGTTAGACCTACTAGACCTACTGTAGGGGCCGGAGGGGCAGAGAGCTGCTGATGAGAAAGGAAGAGGAATGTTATGAGAACATGCCTTGCTCATGAACAAGTGTGGCGTGTAATATAAAATGGACAAGTTGCAGTATGAATTTGAAGTAAACATATTACAAAAAACAGCTAAAATCCTGAGTCTCATTAAGGCCAAAAGGTTCACTTTGCACTTTACCATGGACTACAGTGGTTAAATAATTCATTTCCTGGATCTTTTAATTACAATTAATGAAGATAGAAAATTGGACACATCTACATATAGAAAAGAAACTGACAGGAACACCATTCTGCACTCCACAAGCTTCCATCCTGACCATACAATCAGCAACATCCCCTATGGTCAGTTTGTCAGATTGAGGAGGATTTGTAGTAAACAGGAGGATTTTCAAACTAAAGCTAAAGAAATGTCTCAGCACTTTAAACAAAGGGAGTATAACCAGACAGTTATTGATCAAGCCATTGAAAAGCCAGTAGACGGGATAGGGGAGAATTATTAAACCCTCTCCCTAAACACACAGAAAAGCAAAATTACTTTTGTGTCTGAATATTCTACTGCTTATAGGCAAGTCAAGCATACTCTTAACAAACATTGGCGTATTTTAGAATGCGGTCCTGCTTTAAATCATTTGTCATCCTCCAGACCTAATTTTTCCTTTAAAAGAAGTACCGTAAATTTCGGACTATAAGCCGCGGCTTTCCCCCCGTTTTTTGGCCCTGCGGCTGATTTTTTCAAAAAAAAAAAAAAAAAAAAAAATCTCTTTTTTAGCACTCTTTCTAACTATAAATCCACTTCTGTTTTAATTTCCTCTCTTGCCCTCTTTTCACCACACCGCGGACACTGTGTGCACTGTAAAAAAAAACACAGGTGGTGTTGTGTTATGTTGTTTTGTTGAAATGTTAATAAATGGGAGCTTCCTCAAACAGCCATCTCTTTCCCGACAATCCCCTCTGTGCATGAACCCTTACATATGGTAATTAAACATTAAAACACAATTAAAAAAAATATATATATATATATATATATTAAAACAAACAGGCAATTTTGCTGCTGCAGCTTATACTCCGGTGCGGCTTATAGTGTGGAAATTACGGTAGAAATGTAAGAGATGTTGTTGTCAGTTCTATGTTTAAGGAACCTACTCAAACCAACTGGCTTTCCCAACAAGTGTATGGTAACTATAGATGTGGGAAGTGTGCACACTGCTCTAATACACTTGACACCAAAACATTTAATCATCCACATTCAGGAAAGAAATATAAAATAAAGGAATTAATTAATTGTCTCTCCACCCTTGTTGTTTATGTGTTGAAATGCCCCTGTGGCCTTATGTGTGTGGGTCAAACAAACCCCATCTTAAACTGAGAGTTGCAGAGCACAAAGCTGCCATTAGAAATAACAATATGGATTATGCTATTGCTACGCATTACAAAGAAAAAAAAACATGGTGCAGCCAGCTCTCTCAAATTTATTGGCATAGAAAAAATCCAGCCCAACCCAAGAGGACGTAATTTGATCAATCAACTTTTGAGACGAGAGGCATTCTGGATATTTCAATTGAACACCATTGCACCTTTTGGCCTTAATGACACAGGATTTGAGCTGTTTCTTGTAATTTTTATTAATTGTTATCTCTCTCCACAGGTAATCTGGAGCCTAGGGAGAGACGAGCCACTCAATCCCCTGACACTCACTCCCTTTTAGTGATAGAGGGCGTTATAGGGTCCTTTATCCTCCATCCTGTATACTGTATATATATATTATACATCTTTATTTTTGGTTTTTGCTCCAAGTAAAATGTCCTATGATCACTCACGATTCAGTAGGTCACGACGAGTCTGCTTGGTTCCAGCCTTAAAACTTGTTATACATATAAGGATTTTTCATATAAGGATACCGTACATATAAACTTTTTTCTAAATCTATGGAGAATATGAATGGTAAATTCACTTCCGGGGCAAGAGATGTCACGTGACTGTTCAGCTCTATTTGTACATTATGTTTTATACTTCCAGTTTTTGTGAATACTACCAATATAAGCTCAACAATGTGTACATATAATCAAAATGTAAATACAATATGGAAAATCCAAGTTCTGATTTTTATTTGAGTTGCTAAATTTACATTTGCACGAAAACACTGAATTTATTATGGTCAATAAACTAATTCCACATTGCATGACACTTGGTACAGTTATATGTTTTGATGATAGAGCATTAGTTAACATGAATAACAAAATACGAACTGCAGATTGCAAATATAGAGCACAAAAACATTGGTATTCTCAAAAGAAAAACGAGAGTAGAGCGGCAAAATAAAGCCATGGCATTGAAATGAACCCACTTGTTAGATCTACAGCTCAGAATCATGAGTTTGAGTTAGCATGTGCTGGTCTTAAAGGGACAGCTGCTCACCCTAAAATTCCAAAATACATATTTTTCCTCTCACTTGTAGAGTTATTTATCCATCTAGATCGTTTTGGTGGTTGCCTGGGTTTTGGAGATATCGGCTGTAGAGATTTTTGTCTTCTTTCCAATACAATGGAACTGGATGGCACTCAGCTTGTGGTGCTCAAAGTGCCAAAACAATACATTTGAAAAACTCAACAGCAATATCTCTTTCCAGAAATCATGACCCGGTTACTCAAGATAATCCACAGACCTTGTTGTGAGCAGTTTCATCTAGGAACTATTTTCTTTCAACTGAACTACTCCCACTAGCTGCTGTTAGCGGAACTAGCTAGCAGCTAGCGGGTGTAGTTCGGTCAAAAGAAAATAGTTCCTACCTGAACCTGCTCACAATAACGATTATCTTGAGTTAATGATGATTTCTGGGAAGAGACATTGCTGTTGAGTTTTTCACCTGTATTTTTTGCACTTTGAGCACCACAAGCCGAGTTCCATCCAGTTCCATTGTATTGGAGAGAAGGTAGAAATCTCTATGGCTGATATCTCCAAAACTCAGCAACTCACACAAAATTATCTAGATGGATAAATAGCACTACAGGTAAGAGGAAAAAATGTATTTTGTATTTTAGGGTGAGCTGTCCCTTAAACCCTGGAGCAGGTGCTGGTCTTAGCCCTGCAACTTAACCTGAGTTTGAGCTAGCATGTGCTGGTCTTGGCATCTTAGCCCTCCAGGTGATTAGAGATGAGAGCCAGCGTACACCTCAGCTGGTCTTTCTTCTCCTTCAGGTTGGTCTCCAGGCTGCAAGCCTCCATCACAATGTCCTCCAGCTCCTTCACCTGGGAGGCATTAGCTGCAGCTCTCTCACTGCAACACACACACACACACACACACACACACACACACACACACACACACACACACACACACACAGAGCCTCATGGAGATACCACAAGTATAACTTAAAGTCTCAAAAACCACAAACGATTGAAAGATTATATCATTTGTTAAGAAAAACTGAGAAGAACCCCACAATAATTATGTTTTCTTAATCTGACAGAGTAAAAGGCATGAGGCTGGAGAAATTGGAGAGTTTGCAGCATATTAGCAGGACTTTTAAATGTATTCCGAAAGGAAAAATCCTGTTAAAAAAGATATGGCTGGTTGATGTATGTGGTCATGTATTTCACTCCCACCAATAACTGCCCAAATGTAGACTACATAACATTTTGTCAAGATATTTCCAGCACAGTTACAGTTTGAAAGCAGAAAGTTTTAACATTTTGAGACTGTTAAAAATAACAGCTGTTGACAATGTACATCTATGCAATGTTCCCTGTATTTCTTTTTCCCGTGGACAACTGACCAAACAGTGAACATAAGGTTTTGATGTCTGTCCCTCATCAAAGAGCAAGAGCTTCTTTCTAGAGCCACCATTTTGCACTGACAATCAACAATCAATCAATCTTATATTTATATAGCGCCAACAAGAGTTATCTCAAGGCGCTTTACAAATAGAGCAGGTAGGAGACCAGGCTCTACATTTTAGACCCAACAATTGCAACAATTCTCACATGCACTGGTGATTTTGCTGCAAGGTCATGTGGCAATTGAAACAATTTCCCAACAAGAGCAGCACTTGGCGACGCGGCAAGTAAAAAAAAACTTTTAACGGGGAAGAAACCAAGCAGACCTGGCTCTTGGTGGGCGTTCATCTGCCATGAGCTACAAAAGTACTGAAAGCTAAAACACAGAGGCTTTTAAAAATGTCTTTCCCCATCACAGACATGAGATGAATCTGGCAACACACACTTATTTGAGGGGGAGAAGGCAGAAGGGGTGTGGTCACGGGTTGGCGAGATACCACCACAGCAAGCTTGGATGCGAATCTGGCGTGCTTTGGCCCAACTCCAGAGAAGGTCCATCTCGGCCGCGACTCGGCATGTTTAAACCAGGCAGCTAGCTTGGGCAGAAGAAGCCGCGGAAGTGATACTGAAAGCTGTAGTTCCTCGAATGGCCGCTTGAGGCTGGCTCCATGGAGCCTGGATTGAACATGTTTACAGCCTGGTTCAAAACACAGTTTTGGTCTATATAACTAATTACACCTTAGTAACCCTAACCCTAACAAAATAATAGAACAGACGGGGCTCTATCTTCCCCCTGGCCTTAGGCGCTAAACTGGCGTTAAACGCAAAAAAACACGCTTTGCGCCTGCCTACCCGTGACTCGGGAAGATAGCATCATGTTTTTACGCCTCTAAATACGCTTTACGCTGAAGAGGCGTGGCGCAGTGCCAGAATGGGCGTTTCGGCCTTAAATACCAGTCTAAAGCTATCTTCCCAACTGGCGTTAATTTTGCGGTTAGCGCTTTTCAAAACCAGGCCTTATTCACTGCACCAGCTGCCCTACCAAGCCACACAGACACACGTGCATTTCTCCCAGCATGCATTGAGGCTTACTACATTTTTACAAGAAAAAGCAACCAAATCAGCCTAAGTAGGCTAAGTGGTAGATCGAAATAATATTTATGTTAACACAAAATGCAATTGTAGAACATTTCAATATTGGACAAAATAAAACATAAAAATCAAAACACAACCCTATGTGAAACATACATGTAATCCAGGTGGCATATATATCCGTCGCAAATACAACGTGGTATAGTCGAGTGACAACCGTAACACGGTTGTACTGTGATGTCCGCTCCAACAAGACTTAGCTAACTTGACACGTACTTTTTCAACAAAAACACATTTATGCCATGACTTTACATAATGTATCTTTATGTCGCATCATATAGCCTGTGCTGTGATGTGCAGGAGCAGCAGGTAGCCTACAAGTTATAAAACAGCCTGCCCTGAATGAGCCGAGTGGGGGTGCTTGTTCACTATTGTGAAAGTTATGTGTTTACAACATAAAGATCATGGAATTGGATGGTATCACAAATGTCACGGATAGGTAATGTTCTATATTGTACAGGGAGACCATCAGCCCTGCTGAACAGATCTGTATTTGCCTGGCTGTAGGTTGAATCGTTTTATTCAGGCTATGATCTGTGATGCGCTGAGATATCCAAATTGGCATGAAGAGATGACAGCATGCAGCCGCAACCGGACTGGATTGAGTGGATCGGAGCTTGGAAAGGAAGACTGTCATTGCTTTACTGCAGTTCACCAATGGCCACAGTTGTGAATAATTCTATGCTTAAAAGGCGTGGTTAAATGGTTAACGCCGGCTTTAGTACCGAGGAAAAATTAGGGAATGCGCCTGACCACGTCCACTAATAGCACTGCGCCAGGCCTTAAATTAGCATTTAAGGCCAGGGGGAAGATAGAGCCCACAGTATCTTGGACCTTTCAGAAGGAGATTAAGTTATCCTCATAGACTTCCTGCAAGGTTGGTAATGCAGAAGTTTTTCATTTTGTCAAACAGCTGAGCCATGTCAACAAACAAACATGAGCTAGGCAAAGTTTAGTTAGCCGGTGGCGACCGTTATCTTAGTTGACGTCAACATGACGGTCTGTTAGAATGCACTCGCAGGCTCATTGGATCAAGCTCCTTGAGTGTGAAATGATCCATCTGTCTCTCTTTTGACTAGCCAGTCCTTCACCCACAGATGTTAGCCCTTTGCGCTTGTGTTTTCCCCCTCCGCATATCAATAAACTGGCTATAAATGCACCGATAGTTCTTTCCCTTGTCTCAGGGACACTATAACGAAAGAAAGTAGCCAGCGCCAGAAGAAAACCTGATACATATCCAGTAGTAAGAAAACAATACAAAATAAGATACGAAGGTACAGTTACAATGACATTTCTTGATACAGTATAATCTAGTGAGAGAAACAAGAAAGCAATATGACAGATGAAACATTACCAATCTAGCTAGCAGTGAAATAAAAACTGCTGCTGCATGAGACTTGATAATTTTTGAATTGCTGTAACTATCAAGTTGCATGGAAATTATGTTTCATGCAATTTGCAACCTTCAACTAGTTGCATGAAAGTTTCACCAGCCTACCGGTCATATTTTTAAGCTCTGGCCCCACAGGCTAACAAGTCCCTACATTTGATGGTTAAAATGTAAACTTATTTAAAAACAATGTGACACTTCAATCAATGAAAATATATAAATATTTCCTGTATTATAGAGTGGTCTTGTTTGCCCCCTTGTGGCTTTAAGATGCAAATGAAGTTGGCATGTTACTGCCAAAAGCAGCAATGGAAAAGCCCTATAGTATTAGGATCTGAGGGTGGATTTTTGCTTTAGGTTTTTGAAAGCCTTGGTTTCCTTTTCACTGTAAACATTCAAAGGTTCCTACAAAATGGCTGTGAAAAAGCTCATAATGTGCTTGCATATTTTTCAAGGTTTTGAATCTCTATCTAAATCAAGCAGGTAAGACAAACTGGAGGCACGCAATCTTCATTGAAGAATGAGGATCTAGTTATTTAATTTAAAAATACAACCAACAACCTACCTGAAGACTTCGGCATATTTTGAAAGCACCATGCTGACTTCTCTGTTTGCACCTGTTAGCAGAAAGCAAATAACACATGGGATGCAGTCAATTTCATTCACAGTGTAGATGTAGAAAGAATAGGCACCTGACCTCAAAGGCTGTGATATGAACTATTTCAGTCAGAGCGCGGTCAATTTCCATTAATAGTATAATCGTGAATATTGTCACATGAGAATGAATATCTTCCCGCGTGACTTGAAAAAGCGGTCTAACTTAGCTCAACTGAATTGCCATGCGTGTGTCTTTCCAGTCAATCAGCGCCGTCAACATGGCTGAAGCCGGCTGGGCTTGCCCACTGTATCCTCCAGCTCAAAAAATAGTTCAATCAGATGTGTGGAAATATTATTATATTATATTATGTTATCACCTATTGGTTTCCACCTGCTGAACCTGCTAGATGAAGGTGTCTGCCCTGGGGGCCAACACCTCCAATATTTGTTTCTTAGCAAAAATTATCCCAAAGTGAAAGTGATCATGAACAAAGGGGGTGTGGGTCTGTGGGAAAAGTCTGGGCATTTTGTAGACGCCACACTTCAAGCAAGTGAAGCAACTTGGTTAATCTATTCCGACTGTTTGCCCTGACTGTTGAAACGAGAAGAGCAGGAATCTAACGGCTGTTGACAGCTAATAACCAAGAGAAGTTCAGCTGCCAAGCTTGTGGGCCGTCCAGTTGGTTGAGTTTCCCTGGTCACTGAGCTCCATAAGAAATGAATAGACTTCTAGTGATTGTGTTGCGTACAGTGTGGAAGCAGTTTTTATAAACCATAACCAGATCAACAGCTGCTACCAAAGTACTATAGCACAACTATAACACACTAATACAATATACATGGAGTTCCAAGCTTCTGGTTTTGGATTTTCACAGCATAGACCTTTTGCTTCAGGAAGCCTCCCAAAAGCAAAATGCCTCCCCCCCAAAGTGAGGGGGGGCCCCCAACTAGGGATGGGACAATATGAAGATTTCATCTCACGATTATCCTGTCCAAAGTAATTGCAATTAATCATCTAAATAATGATCAAAATATGCTTAAAACTCTTAATATGGCACTAAAACATACTGGAATTACTTAAATCGCAATAATCTATGTAAAAAACAAATATTGAAGGTGTTGACCCCAGGGCAGACACCTTCCTCAGGTGGGAACCTCGTCTTTCTATCGTTCCTTATTTTTTAACCCATGATATAATGTAATGTTATATTTAAGCAATATAGCACGAGAGCAAGTGTGTTGTGGTGAATATATCCCGCTGATAAGCTGTTATATGGGATAACAGTTTATCAGCGGGATATATTCCACAACACACGCTGCTCGAGTGCTATATTGCTTTTATAAAACGGTTTCCAAGTATAATAATATAATAATAATAATACTATAAGTCCGACTGGCATTTTATTCTGATAGAGTCAGTTGAAACACTACTGTAAGGCGGGACCTCTAGCAAGAAGATAGACGTGCGGGTGATTTGATTGGATCGTTCTGGAGACTGAAGTCGACATTGGCCAATCCTGGCGCTTGCTGAGAGCTTTTTGCAAAGGCCGACACCAGAGCCGTATGCCGACACCAAGTAACGTTACGTCTTATTTAGAAATGCGGGGTTAAGAGTGAGGGCGCGCGAGAGAGGGGTTAAGACATTAGCCCGCGTCTATTCTTGTACAAAACATCATTTTCTGCAAAGTATTAGTAAAGTTATAAGCGAAGATCGATTCACAAGGATCTGAAAACTGTCTCCGCCATTTTGTTTTTGAGGTAACCAAAGCCAAAGAGAGTTGCGCCATCATGCGTCTGGCTGCAAGCGAGTAGCTTTTTGTTTTGACACTACTGTAAGGCGGGACCTCTAGCAAGAAGATAGACGTGCGGGTGATTTGATTGGATCGTTCTGGAGAGTGGAGACTGAAGTTGACATTGGCCAATCCTGGCGCTTGCTGAGAAGCTGAGAGCTTTCTGGAAAGCCCAACACGGAGCTCGAGCGCAGGGCTGCCTTTTAGTAAGAGAGTTGCCATGGCAACCAATAACCCATGGCCATGGGTTATTGAACTCGGTTACTGGAATTATACAATGGCTGTGAACCAATCAGATTGCTTGATTTGAGAGAGCCGTTTTATAAAATATAATATAATATAATATAATATAATATAATATAATATAATATAATATAATATAATATACATATTTCCACACATCTGGTTCAGAGCCATGTATATAGAAGAGTTGCGACATCTCCATTCACTCCAATGGACCAGTTTTTTACTCTCAAGAGTTCCAGGAAGTAAGGTCCTGGATTAAGCAGCACTGTCGAGTTCCAGCAAAATGGACAGTTTGTGTTGTACTTTGAAAGTTCTTTTTTTCTTGAATCAAATTGTACATTATCAGCTTTATTTTAGCATTCAAAAGTAGCGTGAGACCCTTTCCTGGCTGTTCATTGGCTAATGAGTCACGCATTTTGGTGCTGATACCCTGATGATACCAACGTGAAAGACGCATGGAAGTATGTGGGCAGTGATGCTTACACCGTTTGAAACGGACGCATTTATTTTCGTATGAAAATAGAGTGTTGTCTGTGGTTTTAAATGCTGCATTACAGTAAAGGGATGTCATTTTCTGAACTTACCAGACTGTTCTAGCTCTTCTATTATTCACCTTTGCTCACTTAGTCATTATATCCACATTACTGATGATGCAATTCCACATTCCACATACTGTACCTGCAAAGGTAGGCTCAAATAAATCTGATGAATCCAAAGCTGCTGGTTGACTAGAGGCAGCTTTTTGCTTCTTTTTTGGTGGAGATTTGTCTGGTTGTGCAGGTGTGCTTTCCATCTATTACAATGGGGAAAAGACTAGTTTTACTGCATGTATTGGAAAACCCATCCATCCATGGCTGAATGACTCATTTAACTAACTTAATATCCCGGGCCTGAATGGCCTGACATCATGACTGACTTGTCTTTGTGTTGTAAATATTACCAGTGTCTTTTTCCTTCTGTGTGGGGGGCTCCACAGCAGCTATTATTCTCACCTCTTGGGGCGTTTTCTGTTGAGGCTCTTTGCTGTTGATCACTCCCCTCTTCATTTTTCCTGGCGCTGGTGTTGCTTCTTTCGTGGTCCTGTTGTATATTACAGCAAATGTTAAACTCAAATTAGAGACTTGAATTTGCTAGCTAAAGAATGACCTAAAGCAGTGGTGGAAAACTGCAAGAGAAAACTATAGCATATGATGCAATGAATTAATGATAACCCACCTTTTGAAGAATATAACATTACGAAATAAGAAATGGAGTGAGTTGCAAATAGTGCCTCCTGAGTAGATTTATTTTAATGTTTGATTTATTTTCGTAATGTATTCTTACAGTTTTCCATTTCCCCCTTTCTCTCAAGTACCCTGAAGTACTTCCACGACGTACCCCATTTTAGGAACCACTGACCTAAAGGGATAGTTCACTCCCCCCCCCCCCCATGTACAAGCTGACTGAAGCTCATTGAAATGTATTTTGTGTGCACTGTGGATGAAATTTCAGTGAGCCACAGACAGGACTGTGACCCCATTGACCTTGCTTTCATTTTTGCCCAACTTTCCAGGGCTGGGCTACTATGAGGAACAGCATGGATTGTGCTGAGAAAGAACTCTACAACTCAACATCATCGTTGGTAAGTTAAGTAGCAAATAGGGTTAGGCTTTAAAAAATTTGAACTATCCCTTTAAAAGTCAAGCGTTGCAGGGATAACACAGAGGTTGATGTTCAACCGGTTGCTTAGATGGCATTTTCAAAGTATTATAGTTTCAAAATGGACCGTTAACTCAACAGGACCCCAGTGAAGTAATTTAGATATCTGTACCAACTCTGCTTAAACTGTGACCAAATCAATCGACAGCATTCTTTTAAACAAATGATTGCAAATGTTTTACATGCAAAAATCTTGTAACTCCAATGTGTTGACTTTGATTGAAGGATTGTTATGGGGGGGGGGGGGGGAGTATTAGGCCAATAGAGACAGTCCGCATGTCTGGGAACGGCCATACAGGCTCTAGGAACGCCCACAACAGACGCTGGGTTAACTGGCTCAGCCTTGCTGGGGGCGGGGTCAGGGTGGGGTAAATTCCCCCGTTCATAAAGAAAAAAAACATTGCATGGATGCAACTGGGACGTATCCTCAGTGATGTACCCTGGGGTCATAGGATGTTTCGGGTCTCGCAACATCATACACCCTCGCCCAGGTGACCCAGCCGGGGCTGGCCAAGCCCCAACTTACGTCCCAGTAGCTACCCACGGTCAGCCCTCTAGGAAGGGTCGAAGGTGGTCACGTGGTCAGGGCCACTCAATCCGCTGCTCCAGAACTACTCTGCCGGGACCGGGGGGGTCTGGTACGTAGAGGGACCGGGCTCTGTGGGTTGCCACCTGGCCGGGCTCCTCCCTCGTCTCACCAGGTCTAGGACCTGTGCGCTGCACCAGACTCCCCCGCTCCAAACATCTCATTCCGAGGTGATGGTATCTTGGTGGATACCATGCAGTACCAGTACTTGGTGGCACTGCAGACTCCACTTGCGGCTTGAATGGCCCTCCTAAAAGGCCTCTCGTGGATTGTTGGGCTTCTTCCTCACGGAAGACGCAGGCTGGGGCGCTAACCCATACTGCTCCCGGGTGCCGTCCCTGTTTCGGCTGTCAACTGACTCTCCAGTAGTCACTAGTCTTTCCTGGTTGTCACGTAGTCTATTCCTATGAGTCACTGGCTAAGCCAGACTAACTAATAAAGAAAAAAAACATTGCATGGATGCAACTGGGACGTATCCTCAGTGATGTGTGACTATCCATTCAGCAAAGTGAGATTTTAGCTGACAGCCCAGCCCAGGCAGACACGATCGGGGATTTAACCACCGCAGTAAACGCACATCTGAGCAGACGTCTTGTGTTCTGCTCTAGAACCCCCAAACCTGTAGTTTAGAGCCGCAGCACCGTCTTTTGGTGAGTCAGCCCATGAGATATATCGGCAGTTTTACCCCACTCGCGCGCCAGCCGTTTAACATTTTGTGGGCGTTCCCAGACATGCGGACTGTCTCTATAGGCCAGGCCTGTGGCTCCTCTTGGGATTATGGAACCTTTTCAAACCCCCATTGGATAAACTCTAAAATATTGTACTTGGTGATCAATCTGAAAACAAAGTTGTCTTTCTTAATTAGTTCCTGAAAAGTTGACATTTGGGGAATATTGCCAACACCAATGCTTGCTTAAGTGCTTCAGATGCACTCATCACCGCAAATGTGTTTTTAAGTCATTTATGGTAGCTAGCTATTACTCATTGCAGATAGTGCATCTTTGTTGCCAAATATTATCTTTATCTTATCGTTTTACTATGTTATTTTACTACTGCATTTTACTCTGTTGTGTATTGTACTATTGCTTATGTAATGTGTAATGTGTCTGGGCCCCAGGAAGACTAGTGGTCGTCTTGGCAGCAGCTAATGGGGATCCTTTTAAATAAACAATAAACACTAAACAATCTCTCACATAAAGGTGTTCAGGGCTTGGAGTATTCCCATGATGTCACATGCTTTTCCTACCAATATGGTGCTTCACAATACCCACAGCTCATTGACTGTATTTTTTGATTATAATCACCTATTAATTGATTACAATCACCTGTTTTGTCCTACCTTATTGGCCGTGTGATGATGTCACAGAATGAATGAATTACAGTTGAGAAATTAGAACAGCTGCCTTTCTAAACGTAACTATATGGCCATGTCAAACAGTCAGCTTGTTAGCTAATCCCTCTCTTGTTGATAACACATTTGATGTGAACAGCTATCATTTCATGGCTAGCGTTAGTACCTACAGTAGTGTAACTAAAATGGAGATTGGTGACACAACTGCACGCTACAATATCAAACCAACTTTACAGTGGACTGTCTGGGGCTATTAGCCAGTTTAGCATGAGCTAGTCATTAGGAGGGCTACGCTACACACATCACAACAATAACCGTATCAGCTAACGTTTTAGACAGATGTCATGTCATGATAGCCGGACACTAATGTTAGCTAGCTAGCTATAACGTTAACTAGCAAACTACTTACGATACTTACAGTCTGCGTTGAAGAGATAAATAGTATGTAGCGTTATGTACATAGAGCCATGTAACGCATGTGAACCCGTCTGCTGGTAAACTATAGCTACTTTAGCTAACTGTCATTGTTTTATTTGTTTAACCAAAGTGAAAGGGGATTCGAGCACTGGCGTCGAATGCTGCGTTCCGGTGCTCCTCCGTCTTTTCCTACAATAGGTTCCTTTCCTGCCGTTTGAGGAGTGGGCAGCAGCACTGTCGAGTTGCAGCAAAATGGACAGTTTTTGTTGTACTTTGAAAGTTTTTTTTTAAAATCTAAATTGTACATTATCAGCTTTATTTTAGCATTCAAAAGTAGCGCGAGACCCCTTCCTGGCTGTTCATTGTCTAATGATTGACGCATTTTGGTCCTCCGCTGACGCCACTAAATGTTCTGTTCCATTCAGGTTCCATTCTGTTCACAACTAACAGTCCACAACATTTGTAGCTGCTGTTGATGCTCTTGAGCTGCAGAGGGAGCATACACATTGAAGCCTCTCTAAACGAGCATAAATTAAAAAGGAATTGCAATTTTCCTTTCAGAAGTCTAGCTAGTTTATAACTTTAATTGACTAACAGAAGACTAGGGTGATATCATGGATATATAAACTGGAGCCGTTTACTTGAAGAAGAAGAAAAAGAAGAAGCTCCTCTCTCTCTCATGGACTCAAATGAATGGTTTAGCTGTAATGTTAGCTCGAGCTAGCATTAGTGGACTGAAGTGGGCTAGCTGGCAACAAAGTTTGTCAGTAAATAGTTGAGGAGGAAAAGCTGTGATTGTGTGAGAATGTCTAAAGTCCAGAAGCTGAGAGCGGTGGTGAAGCAGCGACTAACTGCAGCTGTTGAAGAGATATTTGTGCTGTTTTAAAGAATGATGGCAGAGTATGAGGAAGCTTCTAGTTTAAAACAGCAGATCAACCGACAACGAGAGCTGCTCGACGCTGTTTTAAATCCTGAAGTGCACTTACAAGGGGCAGGTTGGTGACATTTAGAATGTTGTTTAACTTGTTTCACATTACTCACACACATGATATTTCTGTTGTGAGCCCATGCAAAGCAGGGCAGACCATGTACGTCACCATTCTTTAAATATTGGGGTGGACAAGTTTAGGAATTTAGCAATTTAGGCCTATTTGCTATGGCCCTGCCACAACTTCATTATCAAAATGTCTCACTGGCTGGACAATAGATCGATATAGGCTACTGTATCTAAGTGTTGTCTTTTCCTGGTTTTAAAGGATGCATTACAGTAAAGTGATGCAATTATCTGAACTTATAGGCTACCAGACTAGATCATTTCCCTTTATACATTTAGTCCATCCACATTACTGGTGATTATTTGTCAAAAATTGTCATTTTAGTCCATATTGCCAAGCCTTACATACAGTATGGCTTTGACTTACAAACATTTAGCCCACTTTGTATAAAATACTGTGAATTGCCATTCAGCCTAAAATTACAGACACACAGATATGATTTTTGGTCCAATGTCTCAACATTCTGACACTTGGGCATCACAGACAATGAAATGGATTATCAAAATAAGTTTACTGTAGCATTTTTGTATTATGACCCCATGAACATGGCATGTAAGACGACCAATAGTAAGATTGCACGCTCTGCCTATTTGTTGTATCCCTACCTCTTGATTATCAAAATGTCTCAAGATTTTCTCATACTTTTATTATTATTATTATTATTATTATTATTATTAGATAGAAGCAGTTTATGTGAGACCAGGTGTTTCCCCCCCAGAGCCTCCTGCTTTTGGTCTGCGATCGGTGAGCTGCGTGATCACTGGACAGGGTCTGTCAATCACGCACAAAGCATAGCCTGCTTTATCGTATGTTTTACTCTAAATGGGGCCATAATTTACAAAATGAACATCATGCTGTATTGAAGAAGACTTGAAACAAGTGTTTAATTTGAGACCATGAACTCATTAGGAAAGTGGTTACTGAGGTAATAAATCAAGTGAGAAGTAGGATCATTTCCCCATTGCATTCCATACAATTGGACTTTTTGCAGCCAGTGGAGGCACCTCCTGCTGGACATTAGAAAGAATGCAGGTTTAAGGCACTTCCGCATTGGCTTCATTTTTCAGCCGCAGAGGTTGCCCCTTGGGTCCACCCCCAACCCCATTGGTGATACCTATGGATCTTGTTAAAATTATTAATGGTACAAGTTTAGGTACATTTCCCTTCACAGTTTTCCTTAATGTGTGTATGTCTGTATTTCAGCCATATTATCAGACCTCCTGTTGGAGGACCCAGAGCCCCAACACATTCAAGAGGAACAGGAGGAACTCTGGAACAGTCAGAATGCAGAGCAGCTTCAGGAGGACCCACAGCCCCCACATATTAAAAAGGAACAGGAGGAACTCTGGACCAATCAGGAGGGAGAGCAGCTTCAGGAGGACACAGAGCCCCCACAAATTAAAGAGGAACAGGAGGAATTCTGGACCAGTCAGGAGGAAGAGCAGCTTCAGGAGGACCCAGAACCCTCACACATAGAGCCCCCACACATTAAAGAGGAAGCAGATGAACTCTGGAACAGTCAGAATGCAGAGCAGCTTCAGGAGGACCCGGAGCCCCCACACATTAAAGAGGAAGCAGATAAACTCTGGAACAGTCAGAATGCAGAGCAGCTTCAGGAGGACCCGGAGCCCCCACACATTAAAGAGGAACAGGAGGAACTCTGGATCAGTCAGGAGGGAGAGCAGCTTCAAGAGGACCCAGAGACCCCACACATTAAAGAGGAACAGGAGGAACTCTGGATCAGTCAGGAGGGATAGCAGCTTCAAGAGGACCCAGAGGCCCCATGCATTAAAAAGGAACAGGAGGAACTCTGGATCAGTCAGGATGGAGAGCAGCTTCAGGAGGACCCAGACCTCCCACACATTAATGAGGAACAGGATGAACTCTGGATCAGTCAGGAGGGAGAGCAGCTTCAGGAGGACCCAGAACCCTCACACATTAAAGAGGAACAGGAGGAACTCTGGACCAGTCAGGAGGGAGAGCATCTTCAAGGGCTGGAGGAGACCCATATGACAGAGTTCCCATTCACGGCTGTCCCTGTGAAGAGCGAAGATGAGGAGGAGAAACCTCAGTCCTCACAGCTTCATCAAAGCCAAACTGAGGAGAACAGCTCAACTGAACAGATGAAAACAGGAGTTGAGACTTCAGACTCTTCTGAACCTGTGACTGAAGACAGTGATGATGATGATAGGATGGAAACTGGTGAACCTCAGACAGGTTTAGACTCCCTGAAAAACAGTGAAGTTGTTGGGAAGAAACACTTCATTTGCTCAATTTGTGGTAAAAGATTTGATCAGAGGGGACAGCTGCTGAGACACATGAGAGTCCACACAGGAGAGAAGACATAAATGCTCAATCTGTGGTAAAAGTTTTGGTCTCAAAGAAAACATGAAGAAACACATAATAGTGCACACAGGTGAGAAACAATTTAAGTGTTCAGTCTGTGGTAAAAGTTTTGGTCATAAACATATCTTGAAGGGACACATGAGAGTCCACACAGGAGAGAAGCCATTTAAGTGCTCAGTCTGTGGTAAAAGTTTTGGTCGTAAAGGAGACTTGCAGAGACACATGATAGTCCACACAGGTGAGAAACAATTTAAGTGCTCAGTCTGTGGTACACGTTTTGGTCGTAAAGAAGACTTGCAGAGACACATGATAGTCCACACAGGTGAGAAGCCATTTAAGTGCTCAGTCTGTGGTAAAAGCTTTGGTCTTAAAGGACACTTGCAGACACACATGATAGTCCACACAGGTGAGAAACAATTTAAGTGCTCAGTCTGTGGTAAAAGTTAAAAGGCCAGTTAAAAGCCGTCTGTAGTCAATGGAAACTTGAACAATCACATTTGACCACACAGGAGAGAAACTGTTAATTGCTCAGTTAGTGTGTTTATATAATTCTGTTCTATGGTTTATTGTTGATTAGTTAGATCTTGGTAGGCTCATTCTCTGTAAGAGCGGTTTTGTCATTGTTTATTGTCAGATTGTTAAATGTGAATATTTCTTGGTTTCTTTAGTCTCCTATGACAGTAAACTGAATATCTTTGGGTTGTGGACTGTTGGTCAGGACAAAAGAAGACATTTGAGGACGTCATTTTTGGGCTTTGGGGTAACATTTTATAGACCAAACGACTAATCGATTAGTCGAGAAAATAATCAACAGATTAATCGATAATGAAAATAATCATTAGTTGCAGCCCTACTCGGCATTGGTAACGTGTCCCACACAAACGTACTCTTGTCCCACATTTGGTTTGTTGGGATCTGGTCACATAGTCACATGCAACACTTTTAGTTGTACTAAATGTCCCTAAATTAAATGCAATAATAAGTTGTCATTGTTGCTATTGCTATTATTACTGCTTTACTGGGTTCGATTAAAGGAAAATCCCAGTCTCAATCTGTGGTGTTCAGTGCATTCCAGAAGAAGTGTTGCAATTAACTTTTTTCATATACCCACTTTTCCTCAAACTGCCTTCTCTAGTTCTACTTCAGTTAGGGATTTCTTACATTTCCCAGAATGCCTTTCGACATCCCCAAGAGAATGGATGTTGCACTCAGGACTCAGGAGTGGGTTTTATGTGTAGAGCGATAACAATAGCTGCTGCAGGTATAATGCACCACCAAACAACAACATTGGCCCAGAAAGGCTAAGTACACTGCCAATATACATGTAGCTGTTTTATAGTCTTAGTGTTTCAGGGTGGATTCCCCCCCTCCCCTCCATTTACAATATGTGCTTATTCTAAAGATCTCATACATATTAAGATGTAGCACCATGCCACATTTGTGAATGGAGGACAGGCATTGATTGAAGTTGACTATTGTAAACTAATACAGTTCCGTTGTTGTGCTTTTGAAAACTTAAAGACTCCCTGAGGTCAAAAATATGTTTTTTTTCCCTTCAGTTGGATGTTTGAGCTGCAGAATGATTTCTGTGCAGAGTTTGACACTAGAAAGCTGTTTTCACATTCGTCACATTTATTCATTTTATTGCACTATAAACCACAAATTGTTATTACGTTAATGGTAGGCTACATGTATGTCCACTGAATACCAGACAGAGCAATCCTGACCTTTTTGTAACAGTACGAGATAAACTAGTCGATGAACGTATTTTCACATAACATGATTCAGTCAGGTTCCACAGTTTTGGTTATATCTTTAACCCTGTGGTGGTCGTCAGCATGAAGCCCAATAGGTGGTTCCAAGCCATCACCTTGGTAGCCACAACGAGCTCACAGGTGGCCACACCCAGAAATGTTTTACGCCCCAAAACCTTCCCAACATGATTGAAAAGCCAATTTCAGGCAAACAGGGACTTGAAACACAGGCTTACAGACTGATAATGTAGAATATACTCTATTTATTCTGTGTATCAAACTTTAAATGCCTAAAATCCCATAGATGCCAACCCCGACCCACACACGCACACCCTGGATTAATTTCCTTGTCATTTAATGCATCTTGCGGCTATGCACGGTTCTATTTTTCACCATGCTGTTCTGTTTTAGACTGTGGCGCCATTTGTGTCTTTGTCATCTTTTAAGTTTTTTCTTGTGTTAATTTCGAGGGGAGATGTTTGTCATTTGCATTTCTTCTTCCCGTGTTATTTATCATTGTGGTTTTATCACTTTGATTATGTTTTATTGTGGTGCAAATAAACGGAACTAAACAACCCGTTTCCTTTGTCGTTGTTGTAGAGAAAACCACATACGGTAGAGGGTAGACACTCTGACATACAGTCATACATACAAAGAGGAAGGGGTGGGATTTATTTGGTGAGTGGTAAAGTCAAAGTCAAAGCATTTATTGTTGCAGTTAAAAACAAGTTTCCCTGTACAGCGACATCTTCTTTTTTAAGAGATAAGAGAATAATAATACATATCAAAAGAACACTATGTAAATGTATAATATGTGACAAGATGTCAGTGCAAAGTTCTGTAGTTCTGTGCAAAGGTTTGTGCAGAAAAATGTCTTTGGGTGTGGTGTGTGTGTTTGTACGTGTGTGTGTGTGTGTGTGTGTGTGTGTGTGTGTGTGTGTGTGTGTGTGTGTGTGTGTGTGGTTGGTGTATGCATGTGTGTACGTGTGTGTAGTTGGTGTGTGTGTGTACTGTGTATGGAGGAAGGGGTCCCACATGTCACGCTTCTGTATAAGTGTTCACACTTCTGTATAAGTGTGCAAATGTGAAATCCTGTGTTGGTGTGGTCAGCACAGCGGGTGGAGTGGGTGGACTGGTAAGATTCAGAGTTGATCTCATAGCACGCAAGCTGTAGAATGGAGGTTACATCTCTACAACGGCTGCTCTGTAAGTAGTACCTGTGCTTGTGTTGACTGACATTTTCAAAGATTATTCACTGATGATGTGTCTCAGTCTTCAGAGACACAGAGTTGAAGCTCAAGTTTAACATCTTACTTTGTTTTAGCTTATTGAAGGAATGATGAGTGATTAGTCAGATATTTTGTGCTGTTTATGAGACCGCATGGGATTAGATGATCAACCAATCACATTCATTAAAGGTAAACATCAAATCCATTTAACTTTGGAGTCTGAGAGCTACATTATAGAAACCCCCCTTCATGTATTCATCCTGCATCTACATCCTGTGTTAGTACTGCAGATAAATGATTATTTAAAGACCCCCTAAAGTCACATTTTAAGATGTATAGAAAATACTCTACTTTGAATAATAATTTGTGTCTGATGGTTTTGCCCACAAAAAAAGATTACATCATCTTGTTAAAATCCTTAAAATGACTTCCCCTCCTTTTGCCTCATTAAAGATTCCAAAGTAACCAATCAGGGTTATCTAGAACATAACTAGCCAATCACAGCATACAAACATACTGGACAGGAATTGGCTCCAGTATTTGTGATGTTACGAATCATGCTTGCTGAAAATCGCCTTTTCAGTGAGCTCGGATAAACTTTACACTTTCAGCAGATGATTGTGAAAACAGCCTTCTAGTGTCAAACTTTGCACAGACATCATTTTGCACAGTGAAGCTCAAACATCCAACTGTAGGAACAAGAAGAAAAACAGATTTTGCACTTCAGGGGGTCTTTAACATGATATTCTAAATTACTGGGTACCCTGTAACACAAAACACAATGATCTGTAGGATAGAAGAAATATTTGAATTGCATGCATTACATCCATCTCAGTTTTGTCAAGTAGAATTGTTAAGTCGGACTGCATGGAAAACTTCAAACCAACCTGAGTCTCATTTCCCTTTAGTGCTGATGGTGTTGCTGTGCTGCAGACCCACACTAGGTTGGTGCACGTCACTCTCTCCCCACATCCTTTGGCTGAAAAGACACTGATTGTGAATTTAAGCTTTACTACATGAACTATTTAAAAACTTCATCAAATTAAACAAGACAAGGTCAATATATAGCTGTATATAGCTGGCCCGCAGTGTTGCAAAATCTTTTCCAAGGAAAGTAGCTATTGGCTGCTCAGAAAGTGGTGTGTTTCAGACTTTCTTTGTAATGCTTAAGGGCTCATTTAGCTTTGTCAAAAATTTAAAGGATCAACACTAATTTGACCTTCATGCTGCCCCTCCTCGGCCTGTCTGACTGTGAGCCCCAGCAGATCTCAGTTCTTTGAAGGAGAGTCTGTCTCTCTGAGCTGTGAGGAGGACAGCTGTGCTGGATGGACGGTGAGGAGGAGGATAACCAGAGAAACTGAGTCTGAGTGTGGTTACTGGGGGGAACCAACAGGTTCTTCCTGCAGCATCAGCAACATTGGCCCATGGGAAAGTGGAGTTTACTGGTGTGAGTCTAGAGAGGGAGACACCAGCAACACGGTCAACATCACTGTCACTCGTAAGAGCATACAGCATTCACTCATTATGAATAACTAAATAACTATGTATTCATTATACTGTACATCTATCTCTCTATCTCTCTATCTCTCTATCTATCTATCTATCTATCTATCTATCTATCTATCTATCTATCTATGTGAAAAAGGATTGGTTTTAAAAATGTAAAAATTTATATTGCAACCCAATCACCAGAATAAAATGTTGGCATTGTAGTTTCTAGAATCCACAGAAATGTAAGATATTAACATTTCGAGGGGGGGGGGTATGTTGCATATCATGTCACTAAACCAACAAGGCATATCAAAGCAAGTATTACAACAGCTGGGTTTAGGCAACAAAAGTAACTCCACCGATTTTGGACCAGCTTTGTATCATTACAACATCAGTAGTATAGCTGAAAACTCTCAACAGTTTTGCAGGCATTCATTTAGTTTGACAGTTATGTGAGTTAAGTTAAGTTGTGGACCAGGACCAGTGATGTAAGTTGTGCATGAATGACATCACTGGTCCACAACTTCACTCAAATCATCTCTCAATAACTGTCCAACTAAAGGAAGGCCTGCAAAACTGTTTACCGTTTTCTGATATACTACTGATGTTGTAATGATACAAAGCTGGCTGAAAATCGGTGTTCCTTTAAACCTCAGACTGTCATTACATTCAAGACCGCTGGAGGTCACCATGAGAAGCATGAAATGCAACGTATTTTCGTTCAGAAATGTGCACTGGCGCATTCAGGAAGGGGGGGGGGGGTGACCCCATGGTTGAACAAGCATTGCTAAAGTGTCCTCTAGAGTGGTGAAAACCAGAGGAAGCGCCCTATTGGCTGCCCTTCACATGGGGAAAAAATGATTGAGTGCCCTCTAGGGTGCCCCTTCACACAATAAGTTATGATGATGTGCCCTCTAGAGCAAGAAGACGTCTCCCCTTTACAGATAAGGTAGCATTTTCCACAGCCTAAATAGCATCAATAACTTGGGCCATATGCCCAAGTTCACGTGCTCTGTTAATGAAATAAAATACAGGGAAATACATAATTTTAGTCTTGTGTGTTGATCAGAGTTGTGATTAAAGGGCTGGGTGGACCGGCGGAAGATTTTCAGATTTCAAAGTGCTGCATTCTTAAGTTTGGGAACCCCTGATGTAGTTTGTCTCTGTGTTCAGGTGGTGCTGTGATCCTGCAGAGTCCTGTCCATCCTGTGGTGGAGGGAGCTGCTGTGACTCTGAACTGTACAACCCAGACTCGCTCCAACCTCCCAGCTGGGTTCTATAAAGACGGCTCCCTCATCAGGACCGAGTCTACATCACAGATGACCATCCACCATGTTTCCAAGCGCGATGAAGGCCTCTACAAGTGTCACATCTCTGGTCCTGGAGAGACTCCACTCAGCTGGCTGGCTGTGAGAGGTGACATCAAAACTTTATAAATAGCCTACAATTCTTAGCTTGTCTAGCTTTACAAATTACCCCAGTTTACATTTTTGTTTTTTTAGTTTATTAGTTTTTTAGTCACGTCTGTAACTTTGTATTTTTATTTAATATTTGTTCCTTTTGAGGTGGGACTTTTTTAACAGCCCTTGTCTTCCATATATTATTTTGTCTGTACAAATAAATACAATCTAAAATGTTATTTCCTGCATGGAGACAATTCCAGAAGAATTTACCGTAATTTTAAGTATTGTGTTTAAAATACAATTATTCAAGACTTCTGAATCTTAAAAACTTATACAGTAGATCTATTAAACTGACAACAGTTGATAAACTAGAAATTAGACTAACGGAGTTTAATAATGAAGGTGTGAATGGATTTTTCAATATTTTAACAAGCTTTGGTGAAGGATTTTCACACATCAGATGTTCACCTGTGTGCTTCTCTCCTTAGCTCTCCCCACTGCACCGGCCCCTCTACCAGCTCCCCTTGTGTCTATTGAGAGACTGGTCTGCCACCTAGTGGTGTTCTGCCCTTATTTCATCTCAACTCTCCTAATGGTGTCTTTATATCGCAAGAGGCCTGGAGGTAAGAGTCTACTTAACTAACAAACTGCTTCTCACCTCCTAATACTGTCTGTATAGCAGGTCAGTGACTAACAAACTACATAATTAAGAGCGATGAACACTAAAGGAATGCATCCATCAATCACCCACTCACTCACTCAAATATCTATATTTATAAAAGCGGCAATGTGGGCAATGTTTGTTCTCTGTCTGTTTCAATGTTTGTCCCACTGATGATGTCATAGGCATTTGTGACATCAATGATGATGTCATCAGTGATGTCATAAGGGGGCACACACAAGGAGGCATTGTGACATCACTGTCACATGTCATCAGTGATGTCATAAGGCTGATGATGTCATCAGTGATGTCATAAGGGGGAACACACACACCCGCACGCATGTAAACTTAAGGGCAATAACATTTTGTGAGCAACACACACACACACACACACATGTCAATAGGGCAGGCGAGGCCACGCAGCAGCTGAGCTGCGGGCGAGGCCGCACAGCGGCCGAGCTTGCGTATGCGAGCTGCAGGGCGGGCGAGGCCGGACAGCGGCCGAGCCTAGGAATCTCGTGCGCAAGATGCCTAGTTATCTAAATGTTCCTTTAACTCTGCTCTGACTGCAGGAAATGTCTCACCCATCACCATGGCAACGGCCCCACCCAACCAGGCTGATCAGGGACTGGATGATGACTCTGATGATGTCACCAGCGAACATCATTTCTGAGATGAATGGACGAGAGAGAGAGAAAACATGAATACACAGCAGCCCACATATCTTTCCATGGTTACTCAGGTTTTTGGGGAGTTTTTTCTTGTGTGCATTTGGATGACCCTGGATGCCGTGACCTGGGTGGCATTCGGCCCAGGTCATGGTAATCAGGGCCCAGGCTGAGGGCTGCCGGTAGGTCAGGTTGTAGAATAGCTAGATTGTTTTCTTTTCTTTCTTGCTACAGTATGTTTGTTTTATATACGCTGTCAGGCTGAGGGGCTGGTGGAGTGTTTTGCTAGCTACAATCTGCTCTTGCCTACCTTGTTTTTCCTTTTTCTTTTCTTGTCATGCTTGTTTTGTATAAGTTGTTCAATTCTGTTTGATTGTGTTTTAGACACTCTCTGTAAAGTCCTTTGAAACATGCTTGTGAATTAGCGATATACAAATAAACTTGACTTGACTATATGTTTCCAAGGGCAGATGATGGCCCCTTTGAAGTTGAATTCACATCTTCGTATACTGACATATCAGTCATGTTTTCCATATGATGTGTGTGCACTAACAGTTTTATGTTTGAAAACAATGAATGTGAAGTTACAGCAAAGCTAACTTTATGTTACTATAAAATGTGGTTCCATTATTTTGTCAGTTGCTTGTAGTTTCTCTAATATATACCGAACAAAAATATAAATACAACACATTTATTTTTGCTTCCATTTTTTACGAGTTGAAATAAACATCTACAACTTTTTCTATGCACACAAAAGGCTTATTTATCTCACATGTTCACAAATGTGTTTAAATCCTTTGCACTTCTCCTTTGCCAAGATATTCCATTACCTGAGAGGTGTTGCATATCAATTCATGTTGATTAAACAGCGTGAATATTGCACTTTTATTGTGACCAGCCCAAGGCAAACCTGTGCCTTGGGCTGGTCACAATAAAACGCCACTCTATCACACAACACAATGCCACAGATGTCACAAGTTCTGAGGGAGCATGCACTTGGCATTGGCATGCTGATTGCAGGAATGTCCAGCAGAACTGTTGCCCATGAACTGAATGTTCATTTCACAACCATAAGCCATCTCAATGTGTTATGTTGCCTTCAAATGGAACTGAGCTTGTGATTACAACATGGTTATGATATGGGAAGACCACAACATGATATTGTGAACTTGGATTTCCACTTCCAAAGCCGGGAATACTATTCACGGCTTTGGAAGTGGACATTTTCTGAAGTAGGGGAGGGGGGGTTCATATGGACTCTTCTCATGAACACGGTAAACATGACCCCATTTGAAGGCAAGCCCAATGCACACCTGTGCAATAATCATGCTGTTTAATCAGCATCTTCATATGCCACACCTATCAGGTGGATCAAGGGAATCACTTTGTGTTGAAAAGTGGTGGGGACATAATAGGCTATGCCCTCTGCCTATTGTGTACACAACTTTTTCTGCTTAATCAATCAATTTATTTGTAAAGGGACAATGTACATTAATCAACATTCAGAAATGTAAATGTACCCGAGTTAGCCAGAAGGCATCGGGAGTCCCTTTGCCCGGTGTTGATCTGCATCCTGCCACCATGTTCAGATTGATTTTCTGGTCTATAAGATTGGAAGCAAGTTGGTGAAGTTATAGCCTGGTAAACCAGCCCGTCACGTGAACTCACATTTCATTTGGTTCTGCGTGACGGTCTGGCCCCAACTCTTCACCCAGTCCTTAGCAGGGGCGGGAGCATGGGCGGGCGTAGTTGCCTTGACAGACAACTCCTTCAGCCAAAAAGCGTCGGATCCAATCAAACCCAAATCCACTCGGGAGAATGGCAAAAAACATGTTTTCCCCCGAGAAACTCCGCAGTTGCGGCGATACTCCTGTACTTGTTTAATTGTTGTTATTGAGTTTATTTCTGCAATAACTGCACTTTATGGCTGTTTAAACTAGACAAATGCTGACATTACTCCTCGAGATGGACAGGCAGGGAGGCGGCCATTATTGTTTTGTTAGCGCAGTGCTAGTGGCGTTCCTGATTGGCCAACTTGTGTTACCAACTTGCGCTGTCAATCACAGCGCAGTCGCTGATTGGCTCTTCCGCTTTGCAGCTTCTGCTTAAAGGAACACTCCGCCCATTTTCAACCAGCTTTGTATCATTAGAACATCAGTAGTATATCAGAAAACTAAACTGTTTTGAAGTCTGTCATTTAATTTGACAGTTATTGAGTGTTAAAGTGTGGACCAGTGACATCACTGGTCCACACTAACTCAAATTAATAACTCATTAACTCAAATCAACTCTCAATAACTGTCAAATTAAATGACAGACTTCAAAACAGTTTACAGTTTTCTGATATACTACTGATGTTCTAATGATACAAAGCAGGTTGAAAATGGGCGGAGTGTTCCTTTAACCCTCCCAGGCCTTGGGGCCAGACCATAGACTGTATAATAAAGCCAGACAGTCTTGCAGAACCAAATGAAATGTGAGTTCACGTGATGGGCTGGTTTACCAGGCTAGTGAAGTTATCCAATGCTGCCAAATTTGGCCATCAGATTACAAACAACCAAGACCACTGGTACAGGCAATAAGAGATACTGGGTCTGCTTGTCTTGGTCAATAGAAAAAGTCAAAAGCCAGGGCAAAGCCATTTCTGCTGAGACTCGAGTGACTGTGAACCATTCCGATATCACGCATGAATGAGCAGACGTGAACAGCGGTTACACCTCTCCGACAGCGGTAACGTTCACATCATCATACACACATATTTAAGATTCAAGATAATTTTAATACCCATTAGCCATCGTGAGTAATCATGTTACAAACGAGGAGTTTGTCTTTGTGCAGTATGCATCACATGACTCATTCATTGTGTATCACCAGTATTGCCAGACACAGCTAATGGTTTCCAGCCTAAAGACTGTTCAGAAAGCGCACACTAAACCGCCCAAACAAAATGCAGGTCTATGGACACAAGTGGCTCTGTAAACCTGTCCAAACCCATTTTTCTCCGCACAATGCAATCCAAACCAGTCCAAGTGGGCGCAAAACCCGCCAATCTGGCAACACTGTGTATCACAATAAATTGATTCATGTGATCAATGATGTCACAATATGATTCTAGTGTAAGAAAATAAATAAAATGTAATTATTACCCATGCAAAAGGTGTCAGGCAAAACAATGAAAGAATCATGGGCAATAATGGCAGGAGAACACAGGAGAGTATGGACTCCAATGTGAATCTTCAGATAAACCCTAAAACTTTTACTACCAACTGAGCAACTAAATGGTTTATGCTCTGAGTGGACTAACATGTATCTGCAAGCATTGTTCCCACAGGTTGAGCAACTGTAGGTTCGTGGACCCTCACGTCTCGAAAAATGTTGTTTTTATCAGTAAAATGTTTCATCACATGTATGTTTCAAAGGACTTTCAAGAGAATGGGCCTAACTAGACAATCACACAAAACAGAATTATATAATGAATACAAGTGGATAGAGACTGAGAACTGGGTTTACAACACGCACGCGCGCGCACACACACGCACACACACACAGAGAGCAATTAAGTGGCTACTCTCCTGTGTGGTATCTCATGTGTCTCTTCAAGTGTTCTTCACGACCAAAGGTTTTACCACAGACTGAGCAATTAAATGTTTTCTGTCCTGTGTGGACACTCATGTGTCTCTGTAAGTTTCTTTCATGACCAAAACCTTTACCACAGACTGAGCAATTAAATGGCTTTTCACCTGTGTGGATTATCATGTGTGACGTCACCTGTGCTTCATAACAAAAACCTTCGCCACAGACTGAGCAATTAAATGTTTTCTCTCCTGTGTGGACTCTCATGTGTCTCTTGAAGTTTCCCAGATGACCAAAACGTTTACCACAGACAGAGCAATTAAATGGTTTCTCACCTGTGTGGTCTGTCATGTGCACTTTCAAGTCTGCTTTTTGACTGAAACCTTTACCACAAAATGGGCAAGGAAATGGTTTATCTCCTGTGTGGACTGTCATGTGTCTCTTCAAGTGTTCTTCACGACCAAAACCTTTACTACAGACTGAGCAATTAAATGGTTTCTCTCCTGTGTGGACTCTCATGTGTCTCTTCAAGTGTTCTTCACGACCAAATTTTTTAGCACAGACCGAGCAATTAAATTGTTTCTCTACTGTGTGGACTCTCATGTGTATCAGCAGAATTCTCCTGCGGCCAAATCTTTTACCACAAACTGAGCAACTGAGTTTCTCCCTACGTACTTTTTTTTTCAGTGACTCTAAACCTGACTGAGGTTCACCAGTTTTCTTACAATCATCACTGTCTTCAGTCTTGGGTTCAAAAGAGTCTGAAGTTTTGCCAGCACTAGTTGGTTGTTGTAAATCACTAGTCGGATCCAAGTTCCTGGCTGGTTCTGATACTCCACAGTCCTCTCCATCAGCTTCTGTTTTCATCTGTTCAGTTGAGCTGCAGGCTTTACTCTCTGCCTCTCTGTTCTCCTCAGTTTGGCTTTGATGAAGCTGTGAGGACTGAGGTTTCTCTTCTTCATCATCATCATCATCTTCTTCACCCTTCACAGTGACAACAGTGATATCAGCCTCCTCAAGCCCTTGAAGCTGCTCCTCCCCCTGATTGATCCAGAGTTCCTCTTGTTCCTCTTTAATGCGTGGGGGCTCTGGGTCCTCCTGGGCCAGACTGGGGCTCCACTCCTGCTGCTCAGGGGGAACCTCTTCTTCATTGACCAACAGCTGCTGGATGTCTGAAGGTACACATTAAATACAGACATATTCACATTAAGGAAAACGACATGAAAATGTTTCCATTATTTCATAATGTTAATGGGGGAAATTATTGAGGTGTACCAAATACTGTCAGCTGTAGCTTGCTGCCCCTAACTCTGAATGACAAGATCTCCTGCCACTGACTCTCAGTTATGAAATACGTGTTTGAGTATTATAAAGCTATCTGGCCCAGTCATATCTAGAATGCCAATAGAATAAAATACATTGTCCAGCCAAGGCAGGAAATGTGTGATTGGTCTCACCCAGTTACGTAAGAACACAAACATGGATACAAAATAGGAACATCAAGACATCACATCACATAAATCAGTCGAAAGTGCATTCATAATCATGCCATGTGTACAGCCTACACTCACATATTTGCATTTGGGATAAAGAAAGAACCCTTGTAGATATTTTTCCTTGGCAGGGGTACTCTATAGCGCCCCCTGGAGGGGAAGACCTCAAACTCACAGTGGAGGGGATGTGTGTCATCATTGATGATTAGCAGGGCTTTCCTCTGTACAGCTGTGCTGTGTCGAGGTTATCTAATGGCTTTTGTTGGCGGCCAACTATCTTCTCTGCCATCTTGACAATACCCCCTTTTCACGGTGGCCATTTTGTGTCCCAAAGGCAGGATAAACACAGGTGTATCAAAACATTAATTAGGGTTTTTAACATCCAGTCCATTTTGGTGTTCCAGTGCTGGGGATTAGTGAGTTGGTTGCACCTGTGTTTATCCTGCCTCGTGAAAAGGGTCTATCCTGTTAACTTGTTTCTATTTGCTAAAGTCAGGTGCTCGTGCCAGACAGAGATATTTAAAACAAGGCCAGGTCGAAACCTGGCATAGGGCCGGTGTGCTCAGTAAAGTGCAGAACTCTGCCAAGGTGTAGAGTCATTTGTGTTCAGTCTAAAATTTTGGCCCCTTGAAACCAGATTAGAGGACCATTTACATTAAGATTAGACTGTTTTTCAGTCTTAACACATTAAGTGCCAGAGACGGACTAATTCGTCTTACATAATCCAGCGCTTAAGTGCCAAGGACGGACTAACTCGTCTTACATAAAGATTTTTTTTTTTTGACAGTGGGACATCAATCAACCGCTTTTACATCTTCGAGATCACTATTGGAGCAAGATAATGTGTATAATCTATTTTACCGACCCACTAAGTGTTGACAGTGCTCCCCCAGACGACCGAAATCAAAGAAAAAACTGCCGCGGGACCAAGCCGTTCAAGGAAATGCCGTGGCGATTTTACAGTAACAGACTTGTCTTGCCTGAGAGCGGCCGCGCACCGGCAGCAGCACACAGAGAGCGGAGAGCGATTTGCAAAATAGATCATAGGTGAAACACACTTTGAAACACCTCAGAAAGGCCAGAATCAACATCTGCCCATCGCCCACGCATTCCCCGGCCCATCTTGACTCGCACAAGGAGCGTCTGCACGCAGGCAAGCAGGCAGGCAGGCACACAGGCAGGCAGCAGCAAAAGCGCTTCTGACACGCCCGCTGTACAGCGGAGGGAGGAGGGAGGAGGGAGGAGGGAGGAGGGAGTTTGAATGAGAGGGGTGTTTCCTGTTGTTATGGAGGAAATTACTGTTCAAAACTATTGTTTAGAATGTCTGACGGTCTTACTGATGCCAAAAATGAATGGTTAAAGTGACTGTTTCACAAAAAGCCATTTATCTCTGAATAAATTTCCAGACGCTGAAACCATGCTGTACTCAACGGCTAATATCTACATAACTACTAACTCTGCAAACTAACTCTTTTAGACAGAGAAAGCACACATTCTATTAGTTATTTTTAGATGATTGGTGTTCATGAATTCTTAACAGAAAAGAATCCTCGGCTGTCTCTAAAATGAGCCAGAATCGTCAAAAACACCCCTGGCACAACTTACCTACAGGAATGAAAACATGGCTGGCATTCAATGTGTTAACCATCAATTTGCTGAGTGAGTGGCACTGCTCTTGCCCAGATGTAGCCATATAGGTAAAACACTAATATTTTCTGACTCACCTCCACCACCACCTGCTGATGTCTATATTATTTAACCATCTCATTCTCTTTAACAGTCCAACATTAAATCTATCAAATCAAATTAAAGCAAGAGCTTGTCCTCAAATAAAATGAATATAGTGCAATTCAAAATAAAATAGTAGAATAAATTAAATTCAAGTCACTTTCAGGAGGAATACCAAAAACCTTGTGCAATGTCAACTGAGTTTAGCAGCAGTCCAACATAAAATCATCATCTTACAGTACAATGTGTGCAATTTACAGTAACAGTGCTCTTAATTTTGGAGAAAGACAAAATGCTCCATGTACATAAGATGGTCACACACATGGACTGTACACACATCATCCAGACACAAGACTGTTAGTAGCATCCACACCCAACATGGGTCCATGTGAAAGGATGGGAATGCGCACTGGAAGCATGTGTGTGTTTGTGGCCATCCGTGCATGTGTTGATGTGTAATCGTGTGACAATAAAGACGGGCTTGTCCGTCTGAAATCGTGGAATCGACTGGAATGAGGCACGCGACATGTTTGGAAGAGTGTGCTGACGACGTCAAATGACGCTCCGCTGATGGGTAATGTGGCTAATATGTTAGCGGCTAACTGTTACTTGTCGTTACTTTACATGGCAGTAAAACGCCACCGAATGACCAAATTGATTTAACTTTTAACCATCTCGATTTCCACTTTCCATACGGACCGCCAGCATTGGTTAGTTTATAACGTGACTATATTTATAATGTTTATAACGTGCTCCAGCATCCGGTTTATACTATCAGTCTGAATAGAGCCAGGGGTTGGAGCTAATTGCGCAACACCAGAGTACGTTATAAACGTTATAAATTGTCACGACGTTAACAACTAACCAATGCTGGCGGTCCGTATGGAAAGTGGAAATTGAAATGGTTAAAAGTTAAATCAATTTGGTCATTCAGTGGCATTATACTGCCATGTAAAGTAACGACAAGTAACAGTTAGCCGCAAACATGAGCTACACTATTTTTATTTTGTGACGATTGGGGCGCGTCGAGGCACGTAGCGTGCGTCGACGTCATCGATTACGTCGACTCGCCGGGACAGCCCTAGTCCGAGGAGCAAACGATTAGTCACATTCACAGCTGCTTTACATTAGGACAAAAAAGACGATACATGTCAACTCCTCAAAAATCTAATCAATAAATTCCTAGTCGGATCGAGAGAGGCACCAGACGGTGAAATGTCCGACGACTGGCTCTTGTGGAACTCTCTGAACGAGCTAGCCACAATATTAGCCAGAGGTGCATTACCGCCACCTACCGGACTGGAAAGCGGAAAGACATTACATCGCCTGAATCCTCCGTGAATCCGTGCTAAAATGGTCTGGGCGACAGAGTGGAATGTAAGGGCCCTGCTGTGCATTCTGCACACCGGCCCCAACAAGGATGCTCGAGTCTCTACCAGGCTGGCATACACTTTTTCCAAAATGTGGGGACTGACAGGGAACCTTGTCTCTGACAAGCCTTTTTACAGATCAAATCAACATTGTCTGTGAAACTCAGTTCATCATCGTGTTCCCAGATACCTAAACAATTGACAGTTTCCACAGTTTGATCGCACAGCATCAGTAAAGAGAGAGTGTGTCTGCATGAGCTGGACTCACACCACTGTTCAAACTTGGAAACCTGAGCATAGGGGGCACGGTGGTGCAGTGGTAATCGCTGTCGCCTCACAGCTCCTGGGTTGGATTCCCAACTGGGACGCTGTGGGCGCTGACGGAGTGCGTGCCCGTCCGCATGTCCTCGAGTGCCCACCGCCCGGGTGGGTTCGTCAAAAGGGCCTTTCTGTGTGGAGTTTGCATGTTCTCCCCGTGCCCCCTGGGGGTTCCTTCATATAGGAACGCCACACCAAAACATGCAATATCCTGGTTGCTGAAGTGGTGCCTCCTCTGGTCGTTAGGGGCGCCTGTTCGGAGGGAGGGGAACTCGTTGGAATAGCGTGATCCTACCACGTGCTATGTCCTACCGGTGAAGCTTCTCCTGTCAGGTGAAGAGAAGCGGCTGGCTACTGCCCATGTCTCGGAGGAAGCATGGAGCCAGTTTCGGCTCTCCCCAGATCGGCAGGGGGTGGAGCAGCAACCAGGATAAATAAATTAAAATTAGCACTAATGGGGGATAAAAAATCTGGGAAAAAATATATATTTAGGAAACCTGAGCATAGTAAACAGAGACATCATCATTTTTGTGAAAAAGTCCCACTAAAGCCATGTCATCAGCATATTTAAATAACCTAAAATTGCTGTTATGTAGGCCTAGTGTCATTTCATTAGTGTACACAGAGAAAAAATAATGGGGGTAAAACGCAGCCCTGCCCTGTGTTTAGTACATGGACTTGCATCATATTAAAAATCAACAAATAAAATCTGTGCGTAGGTATTAGCCTTTTGTAGGTGATTGGTGACCATGCATGTTAACCATAGAGAGCGTGGCGTCCTCAGTCCCTCTGCAGGCTTTATAGGCAAACTGTAATGGTGCTATGGATGAGGTGAGGTGTTTACTAACAACGCTCTCCATGCACTTAGCCAGTACAGAGGTTAAAGCTGCCTTCACATGATAAGTGAAGTGATCTTGTCTTCTCTAGAGGTAGGGTAGAGGACCGGGTAGAGGACCAGGTAGAGCGGAGAAAGGTCAGCCGGTAACTACGTCAAAGTTTAAACAATTGGAACTTTGAGCGCAGTGCAAGGTGGCAAATTCGAACGGTGTAAGGTAGCGCTGCCGCATAGTTGGGAGGCACCGCTCTCCCCATAGAAAAACAATGGCACAGTGGGCGCAGAGCTGTTGTACCGTGGATCATGTGTGGGGGGCTTAAGGCTATAGGGTGGACATCATTTAATTCTTCAGACCCTGACTTTTTGGGTACTGGTCTAATCGTCAATGCCTTTATTAGGTACAGGGTACAGGTGTATAATAAAAACTGGAATAGCTTGGTTAAAACTGACCTAAGCTGGGTGGAACACGTTTTCAAAACCCGTCTACATAGGCCATCGGGTCCAGGTGCTTTGTGGGGCTTAATCCGAGAGAGGGAGGTGCCAACCGCCTCCTCGGAGCTGGATTGGTATGTTGGTGCAAATGCGTTGCTCTTATCTTTACTGCCTGGGGTGTCAAAGTGGTTAAGTTAATTTACAAAGGAGATGTCCATCGAGTAATCCTCTTGTCTTTTGGGCATTCTACCCATCATTCTGTTAAGTCCCTCACATGCTTGTCTGGGGTTCTCTGTGCAGAATCGGTTCTCCACTTTGTCCTTAAAATCAATTGTCGCTTTTTGTATCTTGGCCCTGAGCTCTTTTTTTTGTCCTCGACACCTTCAGTGTCGCCCCTAAGAAATGCCACCTTTTTGTCATTAAGGCATTGTTTCAGGTCTTTTGACAGGGCTTGCTATTAGGGAATACTTTGACTTCCTTGATGTTGATTACAGATTCCTCACAGAATTGTATATATAATTGTTAAGTAGAATGTCTGTGGTCCCACTAAAACCATATAACATCCACAATGATCACTATAGCAATATTTTTGGTTTGAAATCAGAGACGGTTTTGGATGTAGACAACAAAACATTTTCAACCTAACAACATAGTTCTAAAAAGGAAGAGCGGGCTAATTATGTAGCTCACTGCAGTGATGGTGTTGCTTGCAGAGGAAATGATTACAGAACTCCAGGAACCCGGCACTTTTTGAAAAAGGCCACCCTCTATAACACGTGTCAAACTCAAGGCCCGGGGGCCAAATCCGGCCTGGCACCTCATTTTATGTGGCCCGCCAGAGCTAGCAAAGAATACAATTTGCGCAATTCAATTAATTCTTCACAATACGGCTAAAAATAGCTATTGTTAAATTGAATACTAGTTGTAGGCTAGTTGTCTGTTTGCCATTGTTTTCCCTACAATTGTGCTTTCAGAGCTAGTTATTAAAGTGATAATATGGAAGATTTCAGTTTTCTTGTCTCTACCTATGGCCATGAGCAGTAATTGCAGATGAGATCCACACAGTGGCGCATATGTGACGTGAAGGGTTTTTTCTTCTTCTTCTTAGTACATTCAAGTAGGCCAGTGGGGGCAGTAATGCAACGCTTGGACGCCAACCATGCCCACATCTCAAAAGAAGAAGTTGGTCTGCGGTAGTTAGCAGAGCTATAGAGAGCCGCAGGGATGACGTATTTTTGTAGTCGGAACGCGGAAGTCCCGGACTTCATGGTACTTCACTGTTTCTGCCTATGGGATTTTTGAATGGGTTTTTGGCGCGATGCTTCAAATAAGGTCTCTGGGCAACGCAAGCGTAATCAAATGCGAACCAGTGTTCAGCGGGATAATCTTCTCACATGAGGACCACTTTCATGAGTTTTAAAGCGTAAATGCGAGCCCTAGAAGTAAAAAGCTTGTGCTAAGCTAATCCAGAACTACACACAGTGTCGCATAGGCTTCCACGTCACGTCACCACTCAACCTGGAGTGTTGTTAACCCTTCAGCCGGAGGCGGAACTTGCCATCTTCGGCTGCTCTGAATCTTCTCTGCTCCTTCCTGCTGCTGTGCAGCAGTCTCTGATGCAGGGGACGACCGTCGCCAAGAGACTCATCCTAAGGGAGTGGAAGACCCCCTCCCCACCTTCTTTTCAGCTATGGCTGTCAGGCATGGTTTCTGTTATACGTATGGAGAGACTCAGGTTCCTGAGGACCAATTCACTTTTCTACTCAGTTTTCTACTATCTGGGACCCATTTATGGCGTACTTGCGAGGTTAGGGGCAACGGGTAACTCACCCAACTGATATCTCGTTTATTCCTCACACTGGATTCTATATATCATGGTAGCACCTCACTACGATGTTGTAATGTTGATATGTGTATGCTTTTTCTTTCTTTTCCTTTCCTGTGACTGAGCTTGTGTGTCTTTGTTTTTTGTTTTGTTCTTGTGTGTCTTTATTGCATATATATAAAAAAAAAAAAAAAAAAAAAAAAAAAAACTGGAGTATTGTTGATGTGTGCGCTGCTGTGCACTGATTACCCCGGGCTGAACCAGGTGAGGGAAAGATAATTTCTGTGTTCGTCCTTTGAAGTGATGACGTTGTTGACGTATAATATCCCCGTCGACACAACAGTGTAGTCTCATTTAGCCGTTTGCTAGCTAGCCGCCCTTTTAACGGCACGTAAAAGCTTCAAAACTCATAAAAGTGGTCCTCATGTGTGAAGATTATCCTGGTGAACACTGGTTCGCGTTTGAATAAGCTTGCGTTAACCACAGACCTTATTTGAAGCATCGCGCAAAAAACCCATTCAAAAATCCCATAGGCGAAAACAGTGAAGAACCGGGAGTGTTAGCATCAATGTTTTCCGGACTCATTCCTGCGGCTCTGTATATAATAGAAGAGTTGCAACATCTCATTCACTCCAATGGACCAGTTTTTTGATTAAGCAGCGCTGTCGGGTTGCAGCAGAATGGACAATTTGTGATGTACTTTTGAAAGGGTCAGATGTTTAAAGAATCAAATTGTATATTATCAGCTTTATTTTATGCATTAAAACGTAGCATGAGAGCCCTTCCTGGCTATACCACCGCTACGTGACTCACGCATTTTGGACTTCCGTTGGCCCACTCTCTCTTCTATATTACTCTGGTAGGACGTTGACAGTGTTGCCAGATTGGGTCATTTTCCTTGCGCCATTTTGTGTGCGTTCTGGCAGTCTGTGGATGGGAAACCATCACCTGCATCTGGCAACACTGGTAGTCAAACTTGTTCCTACTCCGCCTACCCCCTCCCTGCCGGACAATTCTGCTGGGTGAGGCGAAACACGTCAAGAAATGTGCGCCGCTTGTGATATCTTTGGTTTTTTTTGTTTGGGGGGCGGGGAAAGTGTCGCCACAGACACAAGCTCATAAATGTTGCAATACAGAGAGATGCAAGGGCTTTCATCAATGGGCATTCATCAATGGACATTTACAACCGGCCCTTTGAGGGCAACCATAATGCTACTCTCTCACTTGCCAGACAATCTCCGTTTCGCACTGTACCCACGCAGGATAGTCTGGCTGCTCTTACTCTCACTCTGGTCTAGCAGGGGAAAAGGCTCTGTTATCTTTACAACCCTCCACCGAAAGTACCAAGCAGGCCTGCTTTGTTGTACAATCAAAATCTTTGTCAAAACTTGCCATTTTCAGCGTGTAGCAATGCTAGGTCGCTAGCTAGCGGTGTTGTTTCACAGCGACGGAGGCATTTGAGAGTGACAAAGGGAAGGGAAAGGGAGCGGAAAGGGATTTCCCTTCCGCTGCCGACTGAAATGGTCGGCACCAATGGCGCGTGATTTCTAACCCCACATAGGATAAGCAATAACCACACCCTGTGGCACCGGGATTGGCCAGGAGCAACACTGGAGGGCACACAGCCCAGCGATTTCATGAACCAACTGAATAGCTCTTGAGAACGGACAGCGATTTCGAGAGCGGACATTGACAGCGGACATTGAAATGAATTATGGTATTAAGGTGTAGTAGCCGTACTGTACCGCACTGTAGCTGCTACCATTACGTATGTCTAACGTTTAATTGTATGTTTAATAAGGAATATGCTATTTGCACCCGTATGTCAAATACGTCGAATTTAAAACGCAGAGTTTAATTGTATGTTTAATAAGGAATATGCTATTTGCACCTATATGTCAAAATGTTTAAGCACGGCTAAAGTATGCACAGGACATGTGCACCTATGTGCAGTGAATATGCCACTGTCTCTGACTTGTCTTATCACTATACTGCCTTATTGCTTGTTGTGTCTCTTGTTGTTTTTGCACTCATATGCCTACATTTGTACTATGTTGTAAACGGAGCCCACAGCACAAGAATTTCACACGTGATACTTGTACCATGGAGTGACAATAAAAATCTTGAATCTTGAATCTTGGTCACCTACCTTCCTTAGCATAGTAATAATAATAATAAGCATAATAATTGTAATCTACACAATGTACACAATCTACAAAAACATGCAATAATATAAACAGTGTTGTGTTCACGTTCATAGCTCATATAATATAATGTATCATATCGTTAATTTCAAGCTCAATTCTTACCCAGAGAAAAGGTACAGCACTGAAAATTAGGGGTGCTCCGATCCGGCTAAGCCACGATCCGATCCGATTACGATTCCTGGGGTCACGATCCGATTCCAGAATCGATTCTCGATTCCAACGATTCTCGATTCCAGAATCTAGAATCGATTCTCAATTATGTAGTTTTATATTGCAATAACACACAAAGGTAAATCTTTAAAAAAGGTAAAGACAAAAAATGACAAATGTATTAATGCTGAAGTTCAAATTCAACTTCTGAAGTATTACAGTCAGGGCCTAAATTCATCTTGCAAACTAGGGGGGAATTCCCCCCTTATGTTCTTCAGATAAGATGGATTTATAGGCTGGGGTGGATCTGTAGACTTTGAGAAGGATTTATAGATTTTGGGGGGAATACATTAACCAGAGTTCTTAAGTGCAAGAGGTGGTGGCACCCAGGGCCGCTGGAAGTCATTTTAAGCAGGGGGTGCTGGGAGGAAGGGACTCTCGGTGGGGCCCGCTAGGGCCCCGCCGAAAAAAAATTGGGCGTTTTTTTTTACATTTTTTTGCCATATTTAGAGGAATATCTCATTTTAAATCAACATTAGGATACTGTTGTGATGTAATTATTCAGTATTTTCTCCTTTTCTCACTCATTCAGAGCAAAGAGGGAGATATATAGCATAATGATAATGCTCTATATCTCCCTATTTGCTCTGAATGCACCAGTTAACATGACACAGACTTAACATGATAGAAATATTATCAGCAAACTTAATGACTAGACTAATTATTCTGATCTGAATGGCATATATCAAGAAACATTGACTCCTCTCTTTGCTGTATAGTGGGAGGTGCATTTTTGAGTAGGCTATTAAAATAGCATGTCAAGTTCACATTTCTTTATTGCCAGATTAAACAATTCGTATTGGTTGTTGGTTGGTTCAACACAACATGTGCATGCATGCATGCGCGCTTCTTCTTCTTCTCTAGCCAAGCATGTAACTTCCTTGATTGTTATTGTTGATAATTCTATTTAAATAGGCTACATTTTCATTTCCCGAAACATTCTTAAACAAGAAAGGAACATAGTGCACTGCAAAATATTTTTAATTACATTTGTAAAAAAAAAAAAAAAAAAAAAAAATTTTTTTTTTTTTTTTTTTTTTTGAAAAAATCTAGGGGGTGCTGCAGCACCTGCAGCACCCCTACTTCCCGCGGGCCTGGTGGCACCGTGGCAGTACAGTACACAAATGACATGAACATTTGGACACTTATTCAGCCGGTATCTTGCATGTTGCGTTCAGGTGCACTGTAAAAAAAAATTATTTTTTTTACAATACAAAGAAGAATCGATTCTTGGGAGTTTGGAATCAATCCAGGAATCGTGGCATTAAGAATCGCGATCCTTTCAGAATCGATTTTTTGGAGCACCCCTACTGAAAATGTAACAAGCAATAGTTTTTTAAACATCTTTATTTTAAAAGATGAAAAACCCCAGGTGCTTTAGTCCCAAGCTTCAATGCTCCTGGCCAATCCCGGCGCCACAGGGCGTGGTTATTGCTTATCCTATGTGCGAATAGAAATCACACACCAATGGAAGAGCTTAGACCTGCAGCCTGCTTCCAGGCAGTCAGACTACTAACTGGCAGACTCCGGGCCAGATCTGGACCCAGTGACAGTGCTGTCCTGACTAGGTATGTGCTGGTTCCCGGTTTCAACGTCTGCCAGTTTGAAAAAGTCACAGTTCCAAAATCACTCATATTTTCTGCAATACCATTCTGACGGTAATAATAATAATAATAATAATAATAATTATAATAATAATAATAACAATACCAATAACAATAATAATAATAATAATGTATTCACATATCTTAAATGTTACAGGTAAGCAGATAGGTGCAAACGAGATATATGGTATGTGGACCATATTTAGAGTTAACCAGGACGAGACAGGAAGTGGGAGGAGTGGATTTTCCTTCAGAGTAAAAGCATAGATTGAGTGAGAGCCTTTGTGTGCAACACTTTAGGATCCAGAACATTTTATCTGCCGTGGGATTATCGGGTCATAAGCTGCCAGCTGTGCACAACACCGGGTGCAGCTGATCAGTCATTTGAATTGAATGTTTGCTATTTCAGAAGTTATTTGAAAAAGAGGAAGCCCCCCCCACACACATTGCCGTTTGCATCAAACTTTGCTAATTTGCGATACTTCAAAATGCACATCAAAACACGAAACACGACTATACAGAGAGCGAGAGAGAGAAAGAGAATGGAGAGACTCACCTTTCTTCATCTTGGGTTTGTTCTTGGATGGCTTCTTCTTGGAGCGGTTGCTGCAGCTGTTGGATTTCTCTGAGACCGAGACGCTGTTCATGCTGCCGTTGTCAAAATCGTTGTCCACGTCAGGCTCGACCTCCTCCCTCTGAGCGTGTGCACATGCGCGCGCGCACACACACACACACACACACACACACACACACACACACGAGACAGAGAATTTCCAGTGATTAGGAAGAGTGGATTCAAATGCATGCTTTCATAAATCGAGAGGAGACAGAGCGACGGAGTCAGAGGTCGATACCGATGAGCATTTCCTCTTGCTGTTGAAGCCTCCCAGTTTGATTTTGAGCGGAGCCACTTTGTTGGTCTCGGCGTTGATCTTCTCTGCTGGTGGTTTGATCTTCTCTGCTGGTGGTTTGATCTTCTCTGCTGGTGGTTTGATCTTCTCTGCTGGTGGTTTGGCCGCCGGCTTGGACTTCTTGTGGGTGTCGGGCCCTGAAGACACAAAACAGAAGAAAGGCAGAGGGGTCAGTACGGCACAAAGGAAAACAAACAAATCAACAGACAGAGATCTTGTCCGGGGTTAGGCCTTCTCCCTCATGGCTGGTGAGTTTGTGAACTCCAACTCCAGCGGCCAAAAGACAGGTTCCCTGGGATATATTGTATTAAACAAAATGTCCTTTCGTTGTATTTATTCCAGTTTTCACCAGGTAAAGCACGAACGTTTCAGCCTAACGGCCTTCTTCAGCGTGTTGCTGTGTCAGGCGGAAATGATGTTTAAATACAGTGAGACCGGAAGTCCATCCAATAAATGAAAAATCTAAATTCAGTTACAGTATATAAAGAATTAAAGAACCAAGCAATGCACAACACACAAGTTCCATTATCAAAGAAAAACAAAATGTCTACATACAACAATGTATGCATTTATAAATAACACTAGTTTGGTCAGCCCCACTGTGTGGGAGAGCAGAACCAGGCCTAGGTAGAGGCCCTGCTGTGTTCAAAGTGACAGGTAGGGGGGAGTAAGTCAGGTCTGGACTACAGATAGATACAAAACAAAAAACAAAATACAATAGACATTTTCTTTTAAAGAATTATGCTTAAATAATTGCACATGTTTCCACTATAATGGCCTAGAAAGAGGTCCTGCTGTGTTGTGGTAACAGACAGGAGAGATTAAGCTAGGGCTGGAATGCATATTAATAAGTACATTAAAAATAGACAATAAAAATATATAGAGAATTGCAGATTCAAAGAAAGCAGCCTAATAACAGTTCCTCATTAAGTCCTTTCGGATGCTCTGTCTGAAGAGTGTGAATCCAAAAGGCCTCTCTTTGTAGCAAGGCCCCATCTCTGTCCCCACCCCTTTTCAATGGACTGACAGTTTCTATGCCCTGGAACCTCAGGGTGCAAACATCATGTCCCATAGCGTTGAAATGTCTCGCTACAGACGATTTTTCATCCTTATTACGAATTTTACTTTTGTGCTCGGAGATGCGGGTTTTGAGTTCTCTACGAGTTTTCCCCACGTAAACATTTGAACAAGGACACTTTAACAAGTACACGACAAATTTAGATCTACAAGAAATTCTACTTTTAATGTTTTCTTGCCAGAGTGTGGGTGAGTGAAGGATTCACCTCTGATCATCGCATTACACTGCAGACAGCATGAACAAGGAAAATTACCATTAGGCAAATTGGATAAAGAATGTGTAGGGCGTGTATAACAATCTGCCCTGACTAAAATGTCTCTCAGGTTACGAGCCCGCTTCTGAGCAAAAATGGGGGGCTGACCAAACTAGTGTTATTTATAAATGCATACATTGTTGTATGTAGACATTTTGTTTGTCTTTGATAATGGAACTTGTGTGTTGTGCATTGCTTGGTTCTTTAATTCTTTATATACTGTAACTGAATTTTGATTTTTTGTTTATTGAATGGACTTCCGGTCTCATTGTATTTAAACGTCATTTCCGCCTGACACAGCAACACGCTGAAGAAGGCCGTTAGGCTGAAACGTTCGTGCTGTACCTGGTGAAAACTGGAATAAATACAACGAAAGGACATTTTGTGTGCTGGCTCTCCTTCTCCTTCAAAGTATTCTCCTGTGCCGTGCACCGAAACTTTAAAAACACCGGTGAGTGTGCTCGCTACTGGCTGATTGCCAGGTTGTTTGAATATATTGTATTAAAAACAGCCATTTCATAGCGGGTGAAATTTCATACCGATTGGTGAAAGTTTGGGAGTCACTTGCTTGAAATAAAGTGATAGCCAAACCTTGTATCATTTGCTTTTTGTTTACCACACAGGAGAAAAAAGTGTTGTACAGCACAACTAAATAGGGTAGGGTGACATGAAATGAATAGTCAGCTCCCTATGTCTCACACTGACTTTGCACTGAATATGAGGTGTTGTGTTGTATGTACTAGTTGTCCATTTGTCTCGTGGTGCACCAGAAAGGCATTCAGGTACAGTTACTGGACAGTGATTGAAGTGATTGCAAAGTGCTAAAAAGAGGGATTACTGGGCACAATTCATGTAGGGCTTATTTTGTCCAACTCAAACTTTTTTTGGGGACCTGGGATCAATGATCAAAATCATTTTCAGGGAAGCCTCCAGTTTCTCGTTGTTCTCAAATGAGGGATATCATTCATTTGATACCATTAACCGAGGGAGGTAATTACAGACTACCAAGCTGGGGATTTCCTATTCTGAACGAAATGCAGCCTAAAAGACTCAGTTCTTCCTCGCCATACCTTTGCCTTCTTTGGTCTTGGCCTGGCGGAGGGGCTGCACAGCGTGCAGTTGGGGCTTGGCCTGGGCTGGCGGGGCCACTGAGGTGGCCGGAGAGACCTCGGACACCATGTTGTCGACGGTGGCCGGCACATGGGCGGTGGCCAGGGCGGCGGTGGCCAGGGCGGCCGCGGCGCCCCTCAGGGGGTTGTTTGTGCTGAACTCGCGCCACTTAGCCCCCAGAACCATCATCATATTGGACACAGCGATCTTGGGGTTCTTGGATGCGATGAGCGGCCTGGAGGAGAGGCAAGATGAAAGACATGGAACTGAGATACGGACGTGCCTGGTATTGACAAATAAAATCCAATTCGGGGACAACGGATGGAAATTAGCCTCGTGCTAAATCCGGCAATTTTTACACTTTTACTATGTTCCAGGTTTTACTATCTGTTCTGTGGTTTCTGTGTTCATTAATTTTGCACTGTCCCGTCCAAATAAACGAATAAAATAAATAAATAAGTAAAATCTCACTCCCAAAGCTCGCCCAAAAAGTAGGAAAGAAACTGTTAAGCTTCAGCACAACTGGGGAGATTTCTAGAAAAGTAGTGTAATGGCGCTAACAAAAAGTGAGATTTAAGACACAACATTTAACCATACTTAACTTACTTATTAGCTTCCAGGTATATTAGCCAGTTGTTTTAGTTGCATCTTGGGGATTTTTCTGGTGTATTAGTACGTGTTGGCATGCCTCTACCTACCTGACGTATTGGCTGAAGGCCTTGTAGTTGGTCAGAGAGCGGTAGTCTTCCTCTGTGAAGATGTGGTCGATGTCCTTCATGCCCCAGTCCTCCAGCAGCTGGGATGACGTCTTGGGCTCCTGCAAGAAACAAAACAACAGCAACAACAACAACAGGCTTCATTAATGACACAGGGACATGTGAAAGCATAAATATAAAATGGTGAATGTCAAGACAACAAACTAGGGCTGGCTGTTTAATTGTGGGATTCACCAGCTGCAGTGGCTGCAGTCCAGACAACAAAAAAGGTAACTATCTCCTCTCCTCTGTTCTTTTACTTGACTCTTTGTGCACAAAAACATGCATTAATATAACAGAGACAACTAGAAGGAGCTCAGAAGTGTAGACCTCCATCAACGCTAAACTGAAATAGAATTCTCCAACTTTCAGAGCTGCAGCCTCGGTAAGTTTTTATGTTTGACAATTCTTGTCAAAAATGTCTCAAAAACAGGCAGTAAAGGGTTAACTTGGGGCTAACTTGGGGGTATGTGAATGTGAAATAGCAGCAGGGTCCTCAATTGGCTCTGAGAAGCCATTTACAAATGAGGTGCTAAACCCCAGAAACTTGTCTGAGCTGGAAATACTGACTGCAGTAAACACATTGATGGGAGTCTTTCCCTCTCTAAATACCTTAAATTGTGTTTATTGGGATAATGTAGAAAATGATTGTTCAAACAAATCTATGTTGAATGTATTTATTTATTCCTAAAACCACAGATGAATGATTAGTCAACTATGATGCACAGTGTCAACTTTTGGTTTTAATCGACTAGTCTGTGAAACGGCCTACTTTCAACTGGTTTCATACGAGATTGCAACTGCACATACTGAAGCAAACCCGCTCAGTGTTCCCATGGAAAACCAATGAATGCAAAACAAGAGCAACTGCAAAAGAATATACACATCTGCTTTCGATAAGTTGGTCATTCAATATTTCTTAAAATATTGAAGATCCAAAAAATGCTACGAAGTCCTTGTCTAAGGTCTTCAGTTACCAGCTATCCTTCAAAATGCATTTATTTTTTATGTAACCAATCATTTTGTCAGATAAGCCATCCATCTCTGATATGATGGCTATGATGCAGTTTGTTTGACATATTTCTGTAGAATTGATCTGGTTGTCTATAGGAAGCACTCAATTGATTGTGAATATGATATTTTGGGGGAAACAATGAATACTTCAATTTTGGGGAATTTTGGCAAGTTAAAGACACCGATTACCAGCAGAAATACCGGCTTTGGGCAGTTTCAAGCCAGAAATCGCTCAATCGGCCTTCAAATGGCGATATCACTCTAGCCCACAGACATACTTCTACTCTTCCTCCTCACCAAGCTGTCATCATCATCATCGTCTTCCTCAGGCTCTGGGACTTTCCTCTTGGATGCGGAGGAGCCTGCGCTGCCGGCACTGCTCCTCTTCTTGTCCTTACCGCTGCTGGCTCTCTTCTTCTTCTTGTGCCTGGGAGTATAGTCGCTGCCCTCACTGTCAGAGCGCTGGGCGGGGCCACCATCCTCCGCATCCTTGCCCTCACCAATGTCCATGGGCTCCGGAGAGCTGACAGCCAGCTCCTGAAATGAGCGGGGAGAGACGTCAGCAGAGCAAAAATAACAAACTCAAGATATGATGGAGGCAAAGAGGGATTTATCTGCAGGATTCAACAAAAGAAAAACTTTAAATATTAAAAGATAAGATGAACGGGTTCAGATCTAATTCGTTCCTACAAAATATAAAACTGAGCCAAATGGCAGTCAACTGCCAGTCAAAGTGAATTGAGATAGCTCAGGTTCCAAAATAAAACAAATGTATTTAGGAAAAAGGGACATAGTAAAGGCACAAATTGGACAGGTCTGATAAGTCTAAATGGTTGCCTGGGTCCAGACCTTCGAATCCGCTCACTCCAGTTTTGAAATGGGGCGTATATTATATCTTAAGTCCATGTCGAGACTCTCGAGTCCCCAGTGTTCGAGTCTGAGTCCAAATCCAAGTCAGCAAAGAAGAGTCCAAGTCGAGTTGAGTCCCCATTACATGAGTGTGAATCCACATGTAGTGTCTGCCCTTGCACAAAATTGAATAATGTCACAGTATTGATTTAGCTATCAATAGCTTATGCCAAATTAGGGTATATTACAAAAAATGAACGAACAAAATTAAAAATGTCTTTATCAAATAAGGCCAAGTCCTTGTCTCCAACTTCCGACCTGAATGCTCAAGTTAATGTCCAAGTCTGAGTCATCAATGCTCAAGTCCAAGTCAATCATGTCCTGAAATGCAGTCCATTCCTGAAAATGTGTCCACTATCCAGGACACGGCCTTTTTCAGATTCATTTATTTAAAGAATGGGACATTGCACATTAATGAACAGTACAGCCGTACAGTAAACATGCCAGGTTATAGCCCAAGGGCTAGTTTCCACCTGTAGTCCCATGGCAGGTTGATGTAATCTTGAAAAAGAAAAAAATTAATAGTACAAAAGGCCTGGTAAGGACTAAGGAGTTGACAATTCAGTTTGATTTCAGGCTATCTAAATGGGGGATAAAACATCTCAAATGAAACAGTAGGGGGTTCTGTGTAAGACAGGAGGTTTTTGGGGTATTAAAATGAAAATGTTACACACTACACTGACATGATGATAGCAAGAATAGTTGACTTGTTTGGTCATAGAAACCATTAAAACTCGCAAAGTGTTATTAAAATTGGACTTTGTGGCTGCTTTTCCTACATGAGCAGACTAGAATAGTTAGCTGCCCTTTTCCTCGTCTGGGAAGCTAACGTTGGCTGTGTGGGTTAATCCTCTGCTCCAGTCAGCCCAACAGCTGGACTACTGGTTATGTGTAAACGGAATGGATACACTCTTCCCAAACAAAGACATTTGGAAGTTAGAAGTGGTTTCAATTCCAGGCCCTTACAAGATTCAATAAAGCCAAGTGTCTGGTGACAGATTTATTTATTTATTTTGGCCTAAAATGACATCGTCCCAGCAATAAAAGCGATCTTATTGATCGCTATTAAGCATCAGAAAGATCTAGTGAATATAATCACAGGCATTTTAAGAGAACGGAATTTACAATGAATATTAACGTTAGGCATCGCGATGTTAACGTGGCTGCTAACTTGTCCAGTAACGTTAGCCTAATCACTTACTTGCCTGTTAACGTTCAGTAAATCCACCAATTTGGTGTGGCATAATCCACTAACATGCTTTAATACACATGTTAATTTGATTAAGATGTGCTGATAATACAATTTCATTCTTTAAAGTCTTACCCTTTCAAAGTACATCACACTGTTTTGTTCTGCAGCTAACTTCCGGACATCTTCTTCTTCTTGGCAAACATTGGTGCATTACCGCCACCAATTGGTATGGAGTGTGGATCAGAATGTAGTATTGCAAAAGGAAAAACAACCACCTCATATCCTCTCAATCAAATTAGTTGTAGGCTACTCAAATAGGAATCGATAACACTTATCCTCTGAGTTATTGTGTGGAGACTATCTATTAGGGCTAAATTAGGCCAAAGTGCACTTTCTCTGAGGTCTTGAATCAGTTGCCTATTTCTAACAGTGTAGTATTACATGCTCGACTGTTTCTTCTTGCCCACAGTGGCATCTGCCTATATAGGCTATGTTTGTGAATAGTGAACTGTTTAATCCAATGTGTCCAAACTTCAGTCTATTGAAATACCTCAAGTTCTATTGCCTTCTGTGCCTTCTGTTTCAATTACAGGGGCAGAATAATTTCAAGCTGGAACAAAACAGTGTTTTGGGTGGATCAGTTTGTATACAGAAATATACTGTATATATATATATATATATATATATATATATATATATATATATATATATATATATATATATATATATATATATATATAAATACTGAGGCACACTTGTGTATTAAAAAAAAGGTTAATTTATTAAAGAAGTGACCGGATGGTTTGTTTCCATATATTCTATACATATGTGCTATAGGAGAGGAGAGGACAGAGAGAGACAGCGCGAGTGAGCATTAACCAAGGATCCCAGCATAGGACTTTTAGCATTTGCCTTTTAACAGTTTCACTTTAGTAGAACAGTTTCATTTCTTCAGCAGGCATGCTTCAATAGGAGTTCAGGCAGCACCACCTTGTTCCATTAAAAAAACAAGTCCATAAATCCAAGTTTAAGTTTGTCATTGAATGCACCAGGAAACACAGTGGATCCCAGGGCAAAATGTATGCCGCTTTGTGGAAATATTCTACAAAAGTATATACTGTAACTTGCAGACAATTCCATCAAAAATTCTTAGTTTTGTTGTTCTGCACAAGCAGACATTTCCCCAAGAAAGAAAATGTTGTGTTCTCAACATCAAGGAAAATGCAGTTTGACAGAAGGGTTATGTGGACAGAAATGTTCCCCCACCTTCTAAAATGATGAAAAAAAGTAGATGTTTAATGGAAATACAAGAGCATGAGTCAAGTTTGACAGTTGTAGGATTAGATTTTTTTAGGGGGGGTGGGGGGGGGGTTTAGGACAATTTCAATTTTGGCAGAATTACATAAAAGTAAATGATTATTTACTGGGGAATTCAAATAATACTGTGAAGGGCGTACAAAGCTCATGATTTTTGTATGTGGCTATTTTAATTTGTACAAATGAAAATTATGTTTCTATGGACACTCCACCTTCAATCCCATTTAAAACCAATTATATCATTTCAAAAATGGGTTAGGAAGTCAATGAGAAACTCAGTGTTTTTATGTAAAAGTAGACTTTCACTTTGAAATCCACCCTTCCCAGACACACATTTTTGTCTGTTTTAGGGGGGCAAAGAAGATCTTTAAGGTGAGATAGCAGGTTAACAGTATATGCCACATATAAGTCTGCATAATATTATATGAAAGCTGGGAACCTTAACATTAATTTGAGATGCAGCTCAGCACTGTCAAGTTTTTCTGGTCATAAATCTGTAATAAACATTGTGTTTTGGTTAGGCATCTATTCAAATGTTGAAAGTTTAGAGTGTATTGGACTTAGAACATTATGATGAGAAGTATATAAAGGCCATCCACTTGCTCAATTATGTCTCACAAGTTGCAGTGATTTTTGGGTTGATGATACCATTTGTTACACAGATCTGGTACAAGATCGAACCATTTTGACCACTCCAGAATTGATAAAAAAAAATATCCATCCAAAATATCACATTAAGACACCAAGACCTTGAGGAACACCATAGGAAAGGTGTCAAAAACCTTTGGAGATTTCTGGAAGAATTGCACTTTTCAGCTATTTTTATTTTTCATTGGGTGGTGAGCACTTCTGTTGAGGAAATTGCTCAGAAAACCCCTTATTGGCAATATACCTAGGAAAGCCATACATTTCCTGAATGCCCTAGGTGTCTAGTTTGTGGTTGTAAAGTTTCATGAGGATGTGATTATCCAAGAGGTCACAATAGGTCATTTTGTACAGTGAGGTGAGGTCAAGTTTAAAAAATGTTCTCACTACAATGAAATTACTACTATGGGGACTAACATCACAAGAGTCTCAGCTTTCCAGTCAGACCCAATTGATGCAATTCCAATACTGTTTGTGGACCCCAGTATGCAGAAATATTCAAATAGAATAGGCAAAATAACATTTATACTGCATGCAAAAAACGACATGGTTTTTGCCAAAAACTGCATGGGAATAGCACAAAGTGGGCAAGTCTGTAAAGGGGAGACTTGTGAGTACCCATAGAAGCCATTCTGATTGAGATATCTTGAGGTGAGAGGTCAAGGGATCCCTCTGAAAATGGCTATGCCAGTTTTGCCCTCACCCAAATTTGGCCCAAACTTGTAGCGTTATCTAGCCCCCTTCCCAAAAAGCTAGCATGACATGGTTGGTACTTGGTACGAATGAATGCCTTAGCTTCTAGTTTCATATGATAGCAGTATCTTTTATAGCTATAAAAAATTACCCAACTATAGCCTCTGTCCACAGCGCATTTAAGATGTTCTAAAATATTTCAATAATCAAGTCTCCTCCAATGGTTTACATGTTGGGAGAGATGGCTCATATGGCCAAAATTGACTACGGTAATTATACTCTTAAACTATTTAAAGATTTTATTTTGTTAAAACACAATCCAACTTTCTTGTTTATGTCTTGAAGGCATATGAACAGATACTGGACGAGAAAGACCACAGCGAAAAAATACAAACAATAAACTCAATAAAATTCTTTACATCAACCAAAATTCAGTCAAGCAGTCATCTGAGTCTGGAGAGCTTGCTCCATGGTCCAGAAGCTCTAAAATTCTTAACTGTTGATAACGGTTTCTCATTTCTATTAACAACCAAGACCATTGGTAAGACACTGGTAGGAAACAAAACTATTCTATAAAAAATAAATCATCAAATCATCTAACTTAAGATATTTATAGAAGGATGTAAACAAAGCAGAAGGGCAGCTTATGGTGGACGCTTTGACTGTACAATATGAGCTCTAAGGGGAATCGAATTGGAGTGTGTGTTACTCAGAATCCTCTGTAAGATTTTCAATCTCAAAACTTGTATTGAACTGCAACAAACTGTTTTTCTAAGCGGGGGGGGGGGGGGGGTTCATGAGAGGTAGGGTTAGACCGATATATTGGTTTGCCAATATTGTCCTTTAAATATATTGGATATCAGCCAATCAGTGTCGTCTATCTTTGATGGAGGTTCCTCCGAGCACAGCTACAGAAAAACACACAAAAATGTAATTTAACTTTTCAATTGTGTTTTCTAACAATTAAAGGCAGTAATGAGAGTTTTCCCTCCATTGAAAAGGTGGACCTGCCCATTAAAAATAATACAGTTTTCATGAGAATGTAAGCTGTCAGGAATGCAATTTCAGAAACTTTTCCACCCTGAAAAATACAATTCTGGGGGAAACACTGAAAACCACCTTTTTGGAATTTATTACGTCCACCACCGGATTTGGCCAGGAGGTAATGTTTTTACGAGTTTGTTTGTTTATCAGCAGGATCTCTCAAAAAGATGTTAATGGATTTCCACAAAACGTTGCAGAAAAGCAGGTCATGGTCCCACTTAGAACTGATCAACTTTCCACGCCCACTGTCCAAAAGGAGGTGTGGAAACGGGCGTGGCCAATCGCAAAGAGGCACCTAGTTCCAAATGGATTCAAGGAACACCATAGAACTTTGTCGAAAGGTTGGTCATGGGCCAAGGACAAACTGATTATCTTTCCACGGCCACTGGCAAAAAGGGGTGTGGCAATGGCCGTGGTCAATCACAAAAAGGTGCCTAACTTCCATACGGATTCACGTAACAGCACAAAATCTTGCCGAAAAGTTGGTGGACGTATGCACTCTACAGAGTGCAGTATTTTGTGTGTGGAAATTAAACAAAATATTGGCTTTCTGCAGCTTTAATCCAAAGGATATCATTATCCGCCTTCTAAAACCCATATCGGTCGAACCCTTGTGTGTGTTTGACATGTAAAGATGTATACATATACACATACATACATTTGTGCATCTATGTACAAAGATGTGTGTGTAAGCGTGTGTTAACTTGGGACTAGTAATTTGGCAACTGGGCAGAGAGAAAAAAAAGAATTCTGTTATTTCATTCAGTTCAAAATAAGAGCAGACAGCAACTTTTGACTATACTGTTTCACACTTTCCATCATTGTTGCTGTGCTGCATGTGAAGCAGTCCATTTGGGTTTTCTAATCTTCAAGTCACAAGGTCTGAACAGTTTATGCTACTGGACTGTCTTTTATGGTGTTCGCCGTCACACACCATCACACTGTTTATTCGTCTGCATTGCCATTCGGCGGGGTTTTGGACTCTTGGTTGTGATGTCATCACTTGGCGACCGCCTCTAGTTCTGTCCTCCAAGGCATAACATCATCTCCACGTGAAAGCGCTTTTCTGTCCGCTGTGATATCACGAGTCATGACCGCACACTGTGATGGCGTACCCCGTCATGGAAGCTCCGTCTGTCGGTGGTGTCCATCGCTCTGCCGGTGTCAGATGTTTGACAATCGCCGCCCCCTGGTGGTGCCCAGCGAGGCTCGCAGCTTCGGGTCTCTGGCCCTGTAAGGGAGTTGGAAAGAGAAATTACAACAAATATTCCTGCAAGCTAGCCATCTTCCAAATGCATTTTTATCTCAAATTTCTCATTCATAATGATGAAGTACCCTTACCAACCAAATTCTAAGTCTTCAGTCATGTTCTATGCTGGCTGGAATTGAATGGGAGTGAATGAGCCCGAAAGCTACTGAAAAACTGATTCCTTAATTGTGATGCATGCATGTAAAAAGAAAAGCAAAAAACGGCAAAAGTTAACAATAAAGGGACGGAAAATCTAAAAAGTGATGAAGAGGGAAGCCACTTTATAAAGCAAAAAACATTTATTTAATGCCTTAAAACAGTGGCTCTCAAAGTGTGTGTGTGTGTGTGTGTGTGTGTGTGTGTGTGTGTTGGCTGGTCCCCAGCCAAAAGGGGAATCATTTATTTTCACTATAATTCCATCCATAAGTGACACACTGACAGCATGTATGACTATTTTGGTCACAGGTGTCATACACTTTCTGTAATAAAACAGCGAAAAGCAAAAATCTTCAAAAAAAGATGGGACAAAATCTTTTCAAATGGTGGTCTGTGGTCTAATTTGTGTCAGTTCGGGGTCCTTGATGTCCAAAAGTTTGAGAACCACTGCCTTAAAATACACATCGTGTACAGTGTTTTATACCTATATGCATTATACCCCATTATTTTCCACTTTAGGTTTGGTAAATCAAAGAATCAGGGCCTGAAATACATTTTTCACAATGGGGTGCGGTGGGGGGTTGGATACTACAAGTGCAAATGGATGTTTAAACTTGACAATTACTGATATGATATTAAGTATAGTGATAAGTACCGTATCGATAAGCAGTATCCGTATCAATAAAATTCCAACAAGACCCATCCCTGCATTAACCTGACGCTGCCAGATGGACGGTTTAGCTCCACATTATGTTTCACTAAACCAGTCGATCTGGGAATGCAGTAACCCGACCCGCTGACGGAGGCGGGCACTTTTTCCAAGCTACTTGGCAGGTGATTGGATCTGTCTATCACCGCTGGTGCGTGTTAACTTCAACCAATCAGATCGCCGAAGGTGCCTGTGCCTGATCTCCGTGGTATTCATTGATTGAGTCCTCACCGTCCTCATCGTCGTAAAGTCACCTTCGAAGCATGAAGTTAGATTATAACGAACTAGTTGTGTGGCTTAGCCTTCCCAAATGTTGAGGTGTTTTTAGAATTGAATACATAGAATTGGGAACGTTACATTCAATTTCATTCAGACTGCCTGTCACTTCCGCGGCAGCAGCCATGTTGACGAGTGAAAAGAACTACAAAGACCATGTACCCACTACTTGCCCAGACGAGCCTGAGCCCGCCTAAGGCTGCCGCTGATTCGTCGAGCCGGCATGGTTCGGCCAAACATCTTAACTGCCTGTGCATGACAAGATGGATTACGTCGAGAGAATCTCTTTTGATCTCGCGAGGTTATCCATCTTGCAAGCAAGGTTATCCACGCATCTCCCCAAAAGCAAAAATGTGTAATGTCTTCGGCATTTAACAGGAGCTAATCCTGGTTTAATCCTGGTCCCAGAGAAGTTCAGTCAGTTTTGGAAGGCAGACCTGTAGTGCTCGTTGAAGTCCAGTCTGAAGCTGAGGAAACGCAGACTCTCGTCTGAACTGCTTATCAGCAACACCAGGAAGTGCTGTACGATGCTCTGTGAGAAAGGGGTGGGGGTTGGGGGGCAAAAGTTGGGACAGAATGGGAAACAAAGGTTGAAGAAAGAATATATAAACAGTTAGACTCCTTTTAAGGATGTGCCAGAGTAGGGCTATATAAATATAAAATACGTATATCATATCAGTCGATATCGATAATTATTGATCATTTTTAATGACCTATTTTTAACACGTTCACTGCCAACGACGAGTTGAGTCGTCAAACACAATCCAGCGGTTCACTGCCAACGACGAGTTGAGTCGTCAAAAAAATAGATTTTTTTTTTTTGACGGTGGGACGTTGATCTAACCCTTTTACGTCTCCTACACCAGAATTGGAGGTATTGAATGTGTATAATCTATTTTACCGACCCACTGAGTGGCGACATGTCTCTCCACAGTAGAAAGAGGCGACCCAAAACTGGAGGGAAAAGCGCAAGGAAGCCGTTCTCATACTGTAAAATTGATGGTGAAAACGCTTTCACTTTCGCGCTGATGCACAGCGGTGGCAACGGTGGGGGGTTCCAAGAATAGATTGGATGCACACTTTGAAACACGCAGCATAAATATGACCAGAATCGCATCAAAGCTCTCAACCAAAACTCCACGAAACGAGTGAGTCCACCCAGACTTCCTCAAACAGCGGCCGCGCAAACAGGCAGCAGCCAGGCAGCAGCAACTTCGTTGTGACACGCCCGCTGGAGAGCCAGGGAGGCAGGAGGAGAACACACACGGAGGGAGGAGTTGGAAGCAGAGGGGGGTTTCCTGCTGTTATGGAGGAAATTACTGTTCAAAACTATTGTTTAGATGTCTGACTCTTACTGATGCCAAAAATGAATGGTTAAAGTGACTGTTCTATCGAATTTCACAAAAAGCCGTTTATCTCTGAATAATTTTTCTGACGCTGAAACCATGCTGTATTCAACTGCTAATGCTTACATAACTACTAACTCTACAAACTAACTCTTTTAGACAGAGAAAGCACACATTCTATTAGTTCTTTTGAGATATTGTGTGTTCACAAAATCTTAGCAGAAAAGAATCCTCGGGTCTTGAAAGATGAGCCAGAATCCTCAAAAAAACCCTCTGGCAGAAGCTAACTACAGTAAAAAAAAAAACGTCTGGCAGTGAATGTGTTAATAAAGACGACGAGAAAAAAGGTTAACACACAAAGTGTTGCAGCTGTGTAATAAATATGTTCAGTGGGAACTTTAGGATTTGTCTGTTTGATTGGCTGTTTGAGTGTCACTCATAGCACGTTTCATTATCAACGATCTTTGCAAAAAATTTGAATATCATGGAAATACCATGGATAACCATGGGCTTCAGCGGATTGTCAAGCAAAGACGATTAAAAGATTTGGCGGAGATTCAGAGGGAGTGGACTGAGGCTGGAGTCACTCATAACTGAGAAGTAACTGCTGATTTTCTTCACACTATTCTAATTTCTTGAAATACTGTTTTGGGGGTTTTCTGGAGCTGTAGGCCAGAATTATGAAAAATCAAACAAATAAAGGCTAGAAATACTTCACTTTGTGTGTAATGAATCTATAATCTATGAAAGTTTCACTTTTTGAAAGGAATTATGGAAAAAACTAACTTTCCATGATATTCAAATTTTTTGGAATGGATCTGTATATTGAACTATTTTCTTATTGTATTGATGAATTGTCTATCGTGGATATATATTGCTATTGATTTATCGCCCAAGCTCTATGCCAGAGCGACATAGAAATCAAAGAATTTGAACTTTTAAATATGTCCGTTTGAAAAGGACTTTAAAACATCTTTCCAGTCTGCAGAACCTACACAGTTGTACTGCTTGTATCAAACTACATAAAACCTCTGTGATTTCAGTGAGTGTAGTAATTAGAGGAGAACTTCACCAAAAAACAATGCACATGATCTCACACAGACTGTAAAAAGTTTTGCAGGAATTCATGTAGTTTGACAGTTACTAAAACTTCCCATAAATGGACTAGGTGTGCAAGCTGGTACCTGGTAGAAGTGGGTGAGGATGCGGAATTGGGAGCGCATCTTTGGTATGGTTTCCTGGAACTCCTGAATCCTCCTCTTCTCCTCCGCTTCTCGCTCGGCCGTCACTCCCCACTCCCCCTGAGTTAACACACAGATGTCAGTTAGTAACAGTCCAAACTGCTTTACTGCTGTAGTGAGTGGGATCACATTTGCTTTTAGACTTCCAAGCTATGTTTCATCCATTTGTCCATTGCATTTTTTGCCATTTGTACTGCAGTTATAAGTGGTGTATCTATCCCAGAGGTGTCCCTCTCTCCATCTCCCTTCCTACCTCCTGCTCTTTCTCTTTCTTCTTCTCCTCATACTGCAGGCGGAGACGGAGCTCCTCCAGTGCGGAGCGGTAGACCGTGTCCTGGGAACTCTGAAACTCGATGATCTGGTCAAATATGGCCCTCAGTTGGGTCAACAGCGACTGGACGGACATAAACAAAAGACATATACGGAGAGTCAAGGGGGACTGTAGGAAAGAGGAGAAATACTTTTAATTTGGATTAGAGCTTCAATCTCACCCTGCTGTTACTGTCCAGCAGGCATCTAGAGATGACGGTATCAAGGAAGACATCGTGGGCGGCGATGATGTGGTCCAGGTCCTGAGCCTGCTGCACTCTGTTCCAAAGCTCATCCCAAGAGCACTCTAGCACCTGCACACACAATTTAGCAATAGTACATTTGAGAAGTTAAAAACATTGCGGCCACCCCAATACGTCATTTTGTTGCTCTTATAAACTCCCTCAAAAGCGGTCATGCAGTGCAGTGCGACATCTACTGGACTAAGCTTGATAATTACTATACTTGGGTATCAGTGAATATTCTATGGCCTGTGGTATTGACAGCACTGCTGGTAGCCTGACCTCAAAGGTGATGTAGTACTGCATCTGGTGGATGAAGTGGACCATCTCCGAAGCCAGAATGTGACACTGATGCAGCACACCGGACAACTCTGAGAGAAAACAAACAAACAAACAAACCAACCAACCAACCAAACAGACGTCATGTAACAGTGTGCAAGTTTCATCAAGTTAACTGTAAGACTTTTAAGACCCCAAACATGCCAGGACATGGGATTGTGAAGAAAACAAATGTGAATTTACAGTAAATGTGCTGTATGTGGAAAAAATCATGCTCTAGAAAAAAATCTCTCCTGGCCTCAAGACCATTCTCTGCGTCTGTGTGCTAACAAAGTGGCAACCTCCAGCTTGGACAGATGAAGCCAACACGTAAGTGCCAAAAACAGTTCCTCAAATGGCCACATGAGGCTGGCCGCAAAGGGGAGTTGTTCCCCATTCACCCTCATGTTAAAATACCCAACTTATCAGCGTTCAAAAAACGGTTTTGGTCTCTATAGCTAATTTCAGTGTTCATAACAACTGTATGGGGAGGTGAATTTTTGTATCACTCACCTGTTTATACAGTCTATGACTGCAAAGACAAGTCCAATTGTATGTGTAAGTGAATGACCTGACTTAGTTTATGGTCTCAATCGTTAGTTTCAAGTCTTCTTCAATACAGTATGGTGTTCATTTTGTAAATTATGGTCCCGTTTAGAGTAAAATAGAGGATAAAGTAGACTATGTTTTGGGGCGTGATTGGCAGGTCGCTTGTCCAGTGATCGCGCAGCTCGCCGATCACGGACCAATAGCAGCCGGCGCTGCGGCTCTTCTCATCCAAATATGGTCACTTCTGACTCCAAGAAAGCCAAGATGGCGATGGTCACAATGCGAAACTCAAGGCTTCAAAACGGACTCCAGAAACCAATATAGGGTCACAGTGGCTACATCCAGTGTTTCCCCTACCATTCTACAGGCCTGGCGGGCCCGCCAGGCCAACAGCGCCCCCGCCTCCTAAAAATTTCAATAAACCTTTATGGCATATTATTACAATACAACAATACTGGTGTTGACAGTAATAGAAGATGCCAAATAATTCAAAACAATAGCATTTTGCTTTTAGGAGCATTGCGCCAGCGTGCATCGCTGTTCCAAAACATGTCAACGTGTGTCGTTGCCTGGGAAACGCACATCCCATAATACAACCGTTCGCATCGCATCCCATAATAGTATGATACTTGGGATGCCATTGCCAACATAGATGTGAACAGATTACCTAAAAGTTTAGCTTTGCCAGCGAGGGCCCCCACCGTTGCGGTCGGGGTACTTTTCGAAATCCCTCGAGTCCTGAAATCTTTTCTAGGGGAAACACTGCTACATCCATATTTGTATAGTCTATGGCAGGGGTACAGGTCCCTTAAGGCACGGACCACAAGGCTACTGAACAGTTTTTACACAAGGGCTATTACCATCCTAAATACCACACAAAAATAGACTGCACTTTATTATGCTGATTAAACACATTATTTTATTATTTTTATTTTTATTAACTCATTGAGTGCCAGCCACTTTTGGAGAACGGTGCCAGAGTTTCAGAGCGTTTTCAGTGATTTCTCGAGGCCCACAGAATATTGTGTGATATTACTATGTAAACACCGAACACGCACAAAGAACGATGAGACTCTATTGTATCAGCAGCAAAAAAAAGTTTATTGATATCATTTTCCGTTCTTTAGTTATCAGCCGGAGAAGATAGGTCAAAAACAGCAAAAACAGGCGTTTCCATCTAGAAGCTGAGATATTCCGCCTTTTGTGAAATGAAGCATTTCAAGCACATTCACTGAGTCTGAAGCTAATATTTTCTGATGTAGTGACGTGGTGTAGTTGTGTGGTGCCCTGCGTGCCCCACCCCCCTCTCCCCCCCTCAGCTGCAAACTCCTCCCCACACTAACACACAGCCTCACGCACCCAGCGTCTATTTTCGGAGTGCTCCGTTTTTGTGCGCCGGCTCCCAGCGCGACACGGAAAAGCCAAACCGGACTGCTGAGAATGGTTTGGCCCTTCGGCGTCGGGTGCTGCTTTTCTGGTGGCTAATCGTGTGGAGAAACTATACAGCAGAGACAGAGAGGCTCAGTTGTGGGCGCGGATTGACTGCTGTTCGCAGCCAACGTCAGCTCCAGCCAGAGCCATCTATATGGCTCTGGCTGCAGCATGAGCGGTTTCTCTTTCATCATGGGGCTTTTTCCTGCTGTTTTCCTGAGAGCACTGTCGCCACCTAATGGGTCTGTAAAATAGGTTATACACCTTCAATAGCTACAATATTTGTACAGGAGATGCAGGAGGCTTTGATCCACGTCCCACCGTCAAAAAACGCATTTGACGTCGATCGACGTCATTGGCACTCTACGTCACTATTTACTTTGACGTCGATCGACGTCATTGGCACTCAATGAGTTAATGGACAAAAAATAACTGCACTTTATTATGCTGATTAAGCACATTATGTTATTTTTCTTAGTGGACAAATACGTGCAATGGACAATTACGTGCCGCACAAAAAAAATAAACTGCACTTTATTATGCTGATTAAGCACATTATTTTATTATTTTATTTTTCTTAATGGGCAAATACATGTAATGGACAATTACGGGCAATTGGCAATTATGTGCCGCACAAAAAATAACTGCACTTTATTATGCTGATTGGCACAATATTTTATTTGATTGATTTTATGATTTTATTTTAATTTTTTGGGGCAATTACGTGCAATTATTTTATGTGCTATATACAGGATGATGTGTGCGTGTGTGGGTGTGTGTACCTTTTATTGCTGTATTATTTTAGTGATTTTAGCATAGTTGTGTGTGAGTGTGTGTGTACTATTGTTGTATTGTACTTAATTTTATATGGAGCTCCTCCTAGGGTGTGTCTTTTAATTTTGTTGCGCTTAACCGAGAACAATGACAATAAAGGAAATCTTGAATCTTGCTGTTTGACATACAGTACTTCAGACTACCGTAGACCAAATACATACAAAAAGATGGGAAAGTCGCAACAACTGTAAAATCCCCCCAAACTAGTCTGTATCCCTTTAACCACATCACACACATTTAGAATATTCTATGTGATCTCCTTTTGATAACTAATGTAGTACCGTAGTATATATTTTTTACTTCCATTTACTGAGCCTCCCCTGAAAATGTTTGGAACCCCCTTGGGTAGGCCCGCCTCCCACTTTGAAAACCTCTGGTCTATGGTGTTAACGTACCAGGCATGGTCTTGAGCAGCTTGGCGTTGCACATCTGTACCCTCCAGATGTCAGTGAGGGTGTATTCCATCCTCTTTGCCCTCCACAGGAAGTTAAACACACGCAGGTAGTGGCCCATACACTCCCGTGTGAACACCTGGAGCCCATGCACATATATTTATAAATGCAACACATGTAAACACTCACTCAGACACACACACATACATACAGGGATGCAACGATTATAGATTTTGATGGAATGATTATAGTCTGAGGAAAAATCACACTTTAATTAGATTAGATTTATTATTGTCCTTTCAAAATCAGAATCAGAAAGACTTTAATGATCCCCGGGGGGAAATTGGGACAGGTTACAGCAGCTCGCACTCAGAACACACATAGCATAAAACAGTAGTAAAATGCAATAAAGTAAGCAAAAATAAGGTAGAGTAAGTAGAGTAAAGTATAATAAAGTATAATAAAGTAGAATGTACATTACGTGTCAAATTGCAGTTATTGCACACTGGATATTAAGTAAAATTCTTTTTCCATTTTTTGCATTGCTTTCATGATTATTATGCCTAGTTCAGGGGTGGGCAACATTTTTTCCCTGAGGGCCATACTGACTTACATCAAGTAAGCGAAGGGCCACACATTGGAGATTATACCTGCCAACACTCATTTTTAACCCTCTCTCCCGTTGTGATTGGTAATTTCTTGTTAATCTCCTGATATAATAGTGATACAAATCCAATGGCTGTAGCAGATGAGATGTATTAACATAATTCTGCCTTTTATTTAGTTTTTGGTGGTTGTTTTGTTTTTCTTTGAGTCTGGCACAGGGGCTGCATTTTGTCCCGGGCCGTAGGGCCGCAAGAAATGACTGTAGAACAGTAATTTCTTACACATGAGATTACTTTTAGCCTTTTAGTCATAAAGATTATTGAAAGATAGCCTATTTGATATTCCAGACTGAAGTGGTGTATTGGCCAGAATGACATGAACATTTGGACACTTATTCAGCAGGTATCTTGCATGTTGCGTTCAGGTGCACTGTAAATTTATTTTATTTTATTTTTTATTCTTTGCAATTCCATCGCAGGCGACACAGGGGGCGCCGTGGGCTGTATTTTGCCCATGTGTGGCCTAGTTCATACCTGGAATTGCACATGCCACAATTCCACGCAGACTTCCCAAAAGATTTTCATAAACAGCTTAATTTTGGGAAAATGGAAAAGTCGACTTTGTCAGTCCCTGCCTGTGCCAAAGCTCAATGCCCATGTGCAGTTTCTGATTGATTAGCCAACCCCTGAGATAAATGGATGCAGACAGACCAACAGACAGACCGACAGTCTTCCTCATTCTATAGTAGGATTAATTTATTTCACAACACTACAGATAATTCATGGCGATCTTGCCCATGTCCGTATGTGTTTACAATACATTCACGCTACTGTTAGTAGTAGATTGGTTAACTACAGTACGTTTCCCATACACGCTAGGCGGTGATTATGTTTTGTGGTCTGTGACAACTTAACTAGGAAGTGAAGTTGTGTTGAAATAAATGAAGGGTGATCTTTTAACTCTTCAACAAGTAGTTGCCTCCACGTTTCCCAGTACCATAATGTCCCTTTAACTTCCACAGTACCATAATGTCCCTTTAACTTCCACAGTATCATAATGTCCCTTTAACTTCCACAGTATCATAATGTCCCTTTAACTTCCACAGTATCATAATGTCCCTTTAACTTCCACAGTACCATAATGTCCCTTTAACTTCCACAGTATCATAATGTCCCTTTAACTTCCACAGTATCATAATGTCCCTTTAACTTCCACAGTACCATAATGTCCCTTTAACTTCCACAGTATCATAATGTCCCTTTAACTTCCACAGTATCATAATGTCCCTTTAACTTCCACAGTATCATAATGTCCCTTTAACTTCCACAGTACCATAATGTCCCTTTAACTTCCACAGTACCATAATGTCCCTTTAACTTCCACAGTACCATAATGTCCCTTTAACTTCCACAGTACCATAATGTCCCTTTAACTTCCACAGTACCATAATGTCCCTTTAACTTCCACAGTACCATAATGTCCCTTTAACTTCCACAGTACCATAATGTCCCTTTAACTTCCACAGTACCATAATGTCCCTTTAACTTCCACAGTACCATAATGTCCCTTTATCTTCCACAGTACCATAATGTCCCTTTAACTTCCACAGTACCATAATGTCCCTTTAACCTCCACAGTACCATAATGTCCCTTTAACTTCCACAGTATCATAATGTCCCTTTAACTTCCACAGTACCATAATGTCCCTTTAACTTCCACAGTATCATAATGTCCCTTTAACTTCCACAGTACCATAATGTCCCTTTAACTTCCACAGTACCATAATGTCCCTTTAACTTCCACAGTATCATAATGTCCCTTTAACTTCCACAGTACCATAATGTCCCTTTAACTTCCACAGTACCATAATGTCCCTTTAACTTCCACAGTACCATAATTAGGGCTGCCCTCGAACAAAGATTATCCTGGTCGACCAGAAATCGACTACAGCTCCGACCAATCGATTGGTCGAAACGGGGTCTATAAAAAACAAAAAACAAAAACTTTGCAGTGTACTTTTTTGTTTTTATTTTTTTGCAGTGTACTTTCTTTCTTATTTTGTGCAGTGTACCGATTACTGAGCGCACTATACCCAATAGCTGATAATTATAAATAAATGCCATTTGCAGCGTTGTAACTTTACCGGAATGGACAGACTGATCAGCGTGCCATGCAACCCCTGGCCACCTGCTCAGTTCAGAGAAAGCATGTGCGATGGCTATGTAACGTTAGCACACGTGGCATGGTTAATTAGTTGGTAGAAACAACAGCTAGATAGCTTTTGCGATTTATTCCAGTAACATCTTATAACAGCCTGTCTAACATTACTGGAGTTGGAGTGTGAGTGAGTGTGAGTGAAAGCGGCTGGACGTCCAGTCTCACTGATGACTCAGTCTCATCTCATAAGGTGCGTACTGCGCTTGTTCACAGCTTGTTAACAGCTGATGGCTGACGGCTTCGTGCTGAAGGCTGAAACGTGTCCATTGTTTGCGCTGATAGCTGAGCCATTTAATTGTTAAATGTCCATCGCTCTGCTGGTTGCTCTCCTTTCTGCTAACTGTGGTTGCCTGTCTCTAGCCTGGATCACTTCCTGTGTGCTTCTAGAAAAGGTCCGTGTTGCAACTTGCGGCACGCTACTTCGTTCCGGATCGCTTTTATTTGTATGAAATTTAATTTCTCCTATGAAATTATTAACACCAGCAATTGCTCGACCAACATGAATCTCGTCGACCAAGAGCACGTCAACCAAACAATCAACCAATCGACCTGGGGGGGCAGCCCTAATGTCCCTTTAACTTCCACTGTACCATAATGGCACACATTGATTTGTTTGAGACAGCAAGGGTGTGTGTTACCGTAGCGATAGGTCCATCCACATGGTAGTCCAGACTGAAGACATCCCAGCCAGTATCACCGGGAGAAACCTAGAGACAACAAACACACAGATTCCAAAACATGAGGACATGTTTACGTCTAAACTGCTCGCTTTGTCTAACCTTTCTTTCCTTGTGAGGACAGTTGGCCACCGCTAGAATAGAAATGCAAGAGCGTGTGTGCGCGTGCGCACACACGCAGACCGCAGACACGCAGACCGTATGGCATTACCTCCAGCAGGCGTACGTCCAGCCTCTTGAGGGTCTCTGCCTTGTCATATTGGGCGTTGGTGGCTCTGATTGCCGTCTCCAAGATGCCAGTGAGGTTGTGCTGGTATAGAGTGTTGGCAGGACGGAGCAACTCCGGTCTGGGACAGATAGGTAGAGATTCAACTTTACTGGTCCCCATGTCGGGTGATACAGACACTGAAGATCTCAAACTTTACTAGTCCCCATAGAGAAACTGCGTGATACAGACACTGGACACACAGCCACAGTCAACCAAAGTGTGCAAATACCATTCCATAAATATTACTCCTTTGTCTCTTCTTTGGACTTCTTCATGTACATAAAAGGAGCAGACATCTTCAGAGTTGTTTGTGTCCTACTACCAGGGTTCCTACACATATTTAATTGGGGGTGGCGGGGGGCATACTTTTCCAGACCTTGATTTGTTTTGAGGATTTTGTCTGGTGTTCAGACTTACAAAGATACACACGTGGCTAGGCTTAGTGTTGAGGAAAGACTATCGACCAACTTACTTATATATTTTCACAGAGTTATTCAAACTCAAACAACATAATTTATAGTTCAAATATCCCTACATACTCCACCAGAGGGGCAAGTAATGGACAGATGACTTTACCCTGACCAAAATTCAACTACATGAAAAAAGCTGTCATATACAGGGCTATCATGTCATGGAAAGTAAATACAGTATACATTCCATCAAAGGAAAGGCATGTTTTAAAAGGAAACTCAGATCCCACCTACACTCACATACACTATCCTGATGTTTAGCTACATCTCTTTTTATTTTGGTAGAGTTCAAGGACATGTGCAGACCGTATGTTAATATTTAGGTCCATTGGCTAGCTAGAGGGCTAGCTAACCGTGTTATATTGTTTTGTCTTGGTTTGAGATTTTTTTTATTCCTGTTTTTTTTATTTCTTTCATTTTCTTTTATTCTTATTTGTTAGGGTTTTGTTTTTCTTGGTATTTTATTTCATTTCTTGTCGGTCATGTAATGTGTATTGTTGTCTTGGTCCCAAGGAAGAGTAGCTGTCTACTAGGCGTCAGCTAATGGGGATCCTTATAATAAACAAATAAATATACATCACTGTATATGATGATACAGTGATATAAATATATACTGTATCACTGTATAGATCAAGATTGTTCTTCACAGTGCCAAATATCAGAATATGTGAGAGGATTGACAGGGTTCCTACCAGGGTAGGAAATTAGCGGGGGCTCGGGGCAAAATGCCCCTAAAAAATCTAGAATTGCCCTTGGAATTGGGGTGACCGGAGCTTTTAAATGCCCCCATAAAATAAAGAGTTAACTCCAGTGTCCCTACAATATACAATCAATGGTCCCTACTAGTGCCCTCTAGTAAGAGAGTGGCGTCAGCGGAGGACCAAAATGCGAGACTCATTAGCCAATGAACAGCCAGGAATGGGTCTCGCGCTACTTTTGCATGCTAAAATAAAGCTGATAATGTACTATTTGATTCAAGGGATGAAAAACCCTTTCAAAGTACAACACAAACTGTCTATTTTGCTGCAACTCGACAGTGCTGCCTCTTTTACTCAAGAGTTCCACTTTCTACTTACTGGGAAAAAAACTGGTCCATTGGAGTGAATGGAGATGTTGGAACTCTTCTATTATATGGCTCTGGTCCCTACGTATGGATCAGCACCGCTATACAGCGGCTATTCTGTCATCACGACTGTCACTATGGCTGCTGAAGTGGACGTAGGAAACTAGTGGGCGTGCTCTGGAGGGGGGCAAGGACGAGGTAATGTAGGCTAAGTAAAAAAAAAGAATAACGTTTCACATTTGTTAACTCAATACTGCCCCATCTGGCGGAGTCAGGTTACTGACTCCGCCACATACAGTCCACATACAAAAACTGTGGACTCAAAGTGGTCTACAACAACATAAAAGCTACTGTATGTGCATATCGGACCTGAACCACAACATTTTCCATACTTTTCCAGACATGTTTTTCAAATTCCCAAACTATTGAGACCTGGGAATGATCAAACTGAACTAACTTGAGCAGGTCCATGAGGTGCCTGATGAAGTCCCCCTGGCCCAGCAGCAGGTATCTCCTCATGGCCTTCAGATGCTCTAGCAGCAGGAAGTTGTTGTTGAGGACGTCCAGCAGGTATTTGCTGGTGTCAAAGTAGGCGGCGTCGATCTTGCCCTGGAACGCCCCCTCCAGGTCAGACAGCAGGTCTGCAGCTAGGGAAAGCATTTGGAGGTAAGAGTTGAAAGAGAATCTCAACTTTTTTTTTGCCTGTTTGTAAAAGTGCTGCATGAATGACTGCAAATCCACTGTAGGTCCAACAAGCCATCTGCAGTTGGAGGGAGGGAAGGAGAGGGAGAGGGAGAGGGAGAGGGAGAGGGAGAGGGAGAGGGAGAGGGAGAGGGACAGGGAGAGGGAGAGGGAGAGGGAGAGGGAGAGGGAGAGGGAGAGGGAGAGGGAGAGGGAGAGGGAGAGGGAGAGATGCCTTCAACACATAAAAGCTAAAGATCAAGTTCTGGTACAATGAAGTCCTAAAGATTGTGAAATCAATAGAATGTGGCTAAATATACCTCCTTCCTCTCCATAATCAAAAGGGTAGAAGGACGAGGCCAGAGAGCGGTAAGAGCATCGATCACTGCCAGAGTCCTCTGGTCTATATATCGATGTAACCATATCTACCGTATACGAGACTGGTGGCAGCATAAATGGAACATCCAGGAAGTGAAAGCGTGGGAAATAGAAAATGGCTATTTGTTGGTCAATAATAATAGTGTGCTTGATTCAGCAAAAAGACACCTAAATCCCCCCTGATTTATTTATGTTGATTAGCATGCTTGAGGAAGCCAGAGCACAGTGAAAATAGACAGAGAGACCTACCATCTTTGGGTGTGTCTGCAGACTTGGATGCTGGTGTGATTTTGCCCGGCGGCGTTCTGTCGTGACACACCTGATGCAGGAAGTTGATGGATTTACCGATCAGGAGAACCTGGGGGAGGGAGGGAGAGAGCACACGTGAGAGAGAATGTGAATCATATGAGCTGGAAACTGACGAGACCACAGATTTGTGTTGGAGCAACTTTTTTCTTCTTCTTTTTTGTGCTGTTACCAGTAGCAACGATGATGGAGTCTGTGGTCCTGTGTAAGGTTTGACTCCCTATTCAAAATGTATGAACTCAATGTGCTCTGAGGCACTTTGGAAACAAATGTCCACTAGGGATTAGGGATGTTCATTTTGAAAATTTTCCAAAATCGATAATCGGTGAAAATTAACGATCAATTATCGATTATCGATCATATTAATACTTAGAAATTTTTTAATATTTTTTTTTTTTTTTTTTACAAAATGAATGCCTATGGCAGAAAATACGAAAGACAACGTGTTCTCCTCAATTAACTCTTTATTTCAATGTGTCTCCTCTCCAACACTGCTGTCCCCGGCGCATGCCGGTGTGAATTTCCCATGTTTAAAACAGTTTTGTTGGCACAAAGGCCCGTGCCCAGCCAGAAAACTAGAGACTATATGAAGCTCCACCTCACGTTAGTCGGCTGTGCAATGGAGTGGGGCGAGGAGGAACGAATTCCACCCAAACCTAGTCAAAAAAAAATAAAAAAAAAATTAAAAAATCGATCCAAATGCCACAGGATCGATTCCAATCCTTAACGATCAATTATCGATTTTCGATAATTGATGAACATCCCTACTAGGGATACAGCAATCAATCAGCTGCCATTGATGTGCCAATAGACATTGTAAATTGGTAACCAGTGATCGACCGATCACCATTTCAACTGCCTGATCACATGATAAGCCTACATTCATTATTCATGACAGTAACCGGATAGGCTCTTTTATTTCTCACATAGAGAATGTGCGTGTCTGTTCATTAAATGGCTTTGCTGTTTTCGGTCATTTCACTCAATTAGTGGATTCATTCACTATTTCACCCGTTACTAAACAATGGCAGCTCAAATTCATTTCTGACATTATTCACCTTATGTAGAAGAGACAGTCTGGCTTGAGAGACTAACAGGAAGTGTAAACACAATCGGAACCGATTGGGTTTACACTTCCTGTGGCAGAGCTTATCCCCGCAGCCTGTGTGTGTGTGTGTGTGTGTGTGTGTGTGTATGTGTGTGTGTACCTTGCGGGCCTGGTCCATGGTGATGAATGAGGGGATCATCGACTTCCTGAGGCAGTACTTGTCGTGCCACAGGCGGTCCGGCTTTACGTTGGGGTCCGACGCTACGAAGAACTGCACCACACGCAAGCACGCACAGACACACACATATTCATATTTTACAATTTGCAAGTCATGCTACAACCTCACATCTTATAATACAAGTCCAATTTATATTTGGCAGGTTTCTCTCCCACAGTTATTGAATGCATGTGTAAGGGTTGGGTTTGAATGGCGTAATAAACTTTCCTCTGTGTTCTTCAACGCAGCACTTTTGACTGCAGTCCAACGATAACTACTGGTTAATGCTGGACACATTAATACTGTGTGTGTGTGTGTGTGTGTGTGTGTGTGTGTGTGTGTGTGTGTGTGTGTGTGTAAGAGAGAATTAGAGAGGGAGGGAGGGCGCATGGAGAAATAAAGAGAAGCATCCATGATCCATCATTGGGCTCTCCATTAGCCTCCCCTCATCACTCCTCACCCTCTCCTTCCTCTCGTTATGTCTCTCTCTCTTCCCCCATTCTTCTAAATTCCCCCCAGCAATGTTCTCTTTCACTGGGGTCAAAGGTCAGTGTCATCTGAACAATGCAATGTTCCTGTTGGTTGCGCGCATGGCGGTCATTTCCCTCTATTCATAGATTTCTGTTGACATCACACAACTATTGTGGGCTATTGAGGACCAATTTGAAACAACGAGATGGCCCCCTATTTGTTGCACAATTGAAAATGGAGTGGAACACTAGTGTTAATATCCCCAAAACTATACATTGCATGGCTTATATATTGACATTGTGAGTGGGAGCAGAAGTAGCTGGAGGGTCTGATGGATAATATATGTATGCGTGGTGTTCAAGTTGTGTGAACTGTCAGTTTTAAAATGTGCGAATTTACTAAAAAGCGCTGCCTGTAAAGTCGGGTAGAGTGAATTGTGACATGCTGGCTCCATAGGATCCCGTTATAAAGGTTGACGAAAGTATAAAACTTAAACTGTGATTTCTCATAAAGTACAAAAGGTAGCTGGTAGCTGAATAACAGTAACAAAGTACTACCGTAAATTCCGGACTATAAGCCGCACCTTTTTTCCCGTTTTTTGGCCTTTTTTGGCCCCTGCGGCTTATCTATGGATTTTTTCAAAAAAAAAAAAAAAATCTCTCTTTTTTAGCACTCTTTCTAACTATAAATCCACTTCTGTTTTAATTTCCTCTCTTGCCCTCTTTTCACCACACTGTATGACACTGTATGACACTGTGTGCACTGTAAATAACAACACAGGTGGTGTTGTGTTATGTTGTTTTGTTGAAATGTTAATAAATGGGAGCTTCCTCAAACAGCCATCTCTTACATATGGTAATTAAACATTAAAACACAATAAAAAAAAAAAAAAAAAAACATTAAAACACCTGCGGCTTATAGTCCGGTGCGGCTTATATAAGAAAAAAATAGTCAACTTTGCAGGTGCGGCTTATACACCGGTGCGGCTTATAGTCCGGAATTTACAGTAAACATCTTGACCCATTGAAGCTTTGAATGGAGTTTGTAGCATAAAGTATGAAAGAGAAGTTTAGAGTTCATTGAGGGCATGGTTTGAACAGTCCTCCCATAGACTTTACATTGTAAAAACAGCTAGTCAAAAGTTGTGTGCTGAGTTCAGTCCTCAAGATAGTGGCCACAACAAAAATGTCACATGATTGAAACCCATGAATAGAAGACAACTACGATGACAACATGAATGTGCATCTACTGAGTCTCAGTGGTGTATGTGCCTCAATATTTTATATGGGTGGAAACGATCAAGGGCCACAAAGTCACTGTCCCTGCCTCCTCTCTCTCTGTGTGTGTGTGTGTGTGTGTGTGTGTGTGTGTGTGTGTGTGTGTGTGTGTGTGTGTGTGTGTGTGTGTGTGTGTACCTCGTGGTAGGTGTCTTCTAGCTCCCCATCATAGATCCACCTATAGAGGAAGTTGAGGATGGGGTGTGACACCAGGCTGAGGATGTGTTGGACCAGCGCTCTCATCTGCGGGTCTCCGGTTTTGGTGTAGGCGTGGACTGCCGAGGCCAGCTCGCCTCCCTTCCGACCTGAATGGACAGACGGACGGACGGACGCACACACAGAATTTTAACAAACAATGACAAACATCAAATGGATATTCTTATTCATCTTATTATTATTCATAGAGCATCTCTCTATCTGAACATTATTGTTTACATCAACACAAACTGTGGACTCAAAGCGGGTCTAAAACACACATGGGAAAAATACGGCCCGCGGGCGCCACCTGTGTGACCCGCGATAGAAGCAAAAAAAAAAAAAAAATTTTTTTTTTTTTTTACACACACAGTGCACCTGAACGCAACATGCAAGATACCCGCTGAATAAGTGTCCAAATGTTCATGTCATATTCTGGCCAATACTCCACTTCTGTTATAGCATTTCAGTCTGGAATATGGAATCTTTCAATAATCTTTATGACTAAAAGGCTACATTGAAGTAGACATTTAAATAACTCAAATAACTCATTGGTTTTGGATTTATTTAGCTTCAAGACTGCATTTTTGTTCGTGTGACCCTCAACACAGGCTTTGATCATCCCAGGACACTTACTGATACTTATGCTTAAATTAACCCACTCATATTCTGATTTATTTCAAGAAAAACATTTCAGCTAGTGGAAATTCTAATTGGCTGGTAACTTTAAAATCTAGCAGCCATATTGGCAGGTGGTCAAAAAAGTTAATTTCAAGCCCTGAGAGCAGGTGGTGACATAAGAGTGAGTGAGAAAAGGATCAAATATTGGTGGTTAAGACTGAATAATGACATCACAACTGTTAATTTAAAATGAGTTATTCCTCTAAACCTGGCTTCAAATGCACCAAATTGTTCGCGCTGGCGCCGTTCGGCCCTCAGCAAAACCTGATAGCGAGGAAATTTTTTGTGGCCCTCTCTATCATCAAAGTTACCCATCCATGGGTTACGGCATGACAATATTTGTTCGGCCCCCGGCAACAATCTGGGTTTCTCATGTGGCCCCCCATGAAAAATAATTGCCCACCCCTAAAACAACATAAAAACTAAACCACCACATTTTCCCAGACTTTTCTTTTTCAAATTGCCAAACTAGTGAATATTTGGAAATGATCTAATTCATTTTTATTAATACTTTTCCAGATCTACATAGGAACCCTGGCATAATGTTTATTTCCTCAGACAAAAGGACTGAGTGAGCCTGCACACGCACCAATCCACATACCTAGGCAAAAGTCAACGAGGGCAGCCATTGTTTTGAGTCGCACTTTGGGTTCGTACGTCCAGACCTGCAGCCTCCTGAGGGTCAGAGTGCTCTCTACACCCAAGTTCACGCCCTGGTCATCCTCTACCTGCAGCTACAGCGTGCGCGTACACACACACGTACACACACACACACACACACACACACACACACACACACACACGCTCGCACGCACGCACGCACGCACACACACACAGATGGAGGGAAACGCACATGATTCATCTTGATACTTTTAAGCTCCAGCACCTTGATGAGCGGTGTATCATTCTATCATTCCCTACTTGACTGCAGGTATTTCATTGTTGGTGATGCCAGGAAGTCAGAGAAATAAGGGTTCGTCAACAAACCCAGAGTTCCCACGTAGTATTTACCACCTGAAAGCTGAGGTGAATGCTATTTTCTAATAAAGCTTGTATCTACCATCTTTCCCATGGCCTGAACTAGTGTACATCATGAGATTCAGGAAGACTCGCAAAACACTGTTGGTAACTCCCAATATTTTTCAGATTTATTTTACATTAAAAATTACATTTTGAGCCCTCACAGGCTCTTCGTCAGGTCAGGTTTGCAATGATCAAACAAGCTCAGGTGTTCCTCATAATGAATCTAGGGCCCACCAGTGGGTGTGGTTATGTCATGATAGACAATTAGAACTAGTGAACTAGTGTAGAACAACTAGTGTACACCAATCTATGCCTGCTATCACCAATCAATCAATTAATCAATCAATCATGTCAATTTGTATTTTGATTTGATTTGATTTATTTATTTAGACGGGACAATGCAAAATTGATGAACACAATAAACATGGAACAGATAAAAACATCTGGAACATATTAAAAGTGTAAAAATTGCCGGATTTAGCGCGAGGCTAGTTTCCATCCGTTGTCCCCGGATTTGAAGTGCAGTTACCTGGGAATGGAGGACAGAGAGGAGTCTGTAGTACTCTTTCAGCTCCTGGTGGAGGGAGGCACAGAAACTCTGGAGGGAGGGAGAGAGAAGGAAATGTCTTATTTTATTCATCCTTTATTTATCCAGGAAGGTCCCATTGAGATACAACATCTCTTATTCCAGGGAGTACTAGCTGTCAAGGCAGTCCCCCCCCCAACACACCCACACGCAAGCACATACACACGCACACACACACACACACACACACCTGTCCGACTAGGCCGAAGGCTCGGTCCAGGCTCCTGGCATCGGTGTACTTCCTGACTTTGTTGTGGAGCCAGCCCAGCTCGGCCAGCCGGCTGCTGGTGTCCCTCAGGGACTTGCACAGCACCACCTGGTGACACACAGCACTTACATGTTTACAACATGAATGTATAGAACAGAAGAAATAAGGATGTCATAGAAAAGAATGACACTTTGTGTCAAAGAAAAAATAAAACCTGAAAAATCACTTCACCCAAATGCGTACATTGAAAATGCATTGTCTTGCACACTGCAAGTTTGACATACAATGTTACTGCACACGTCATCCAGCCAACCATGCGATGCGACCCATCAGCACCAATGTGTAATCTGAGGAGACTGATATACTATACTCTATTATAACTGTTATTATGGGGTGACATGGTGTGCTCTTACTGCCCGGTTGTTTGAAAGGCATTTTCTTCGACTTTGTATAAATGCATGACATTTTCTGCGGTTTGGCTAACATGCTTATCCAGAGAGGTTTACAAAGAGGTTTAAGAGGCAAACAACGAGTCCAAGAATATCCCCATCCTTGGCTAATGTATCACTGGTCTGAGTAGCTGCTTGGCCATTGGCCTGGACACAACAGCTTGGCCATTAGTCTATGTTTAGCACCACTGAGAGAGTAGGGGAGAGGGCTTCTAGTGGAAATATTAAGAACGAGGGCCTTCTTATCAATGCAGAGAGAGTGTGTGTGTGTGTGTGTGTGTGTGTGTGTGTGTGTGTGTAATCCGTGTATTCAGACAGATTGACAGAACAGAAACAGAGAGAAGAGAAGAGAAAGCCGTGGTCGATGTAGCCCGGAGCCAAAGAGCTTCGTATTGATCTGTTGAATCTCTCTAATGCTTTTAAACTCCAATCAACAACCATGGTCTTGATATCAAATTTACTCTGTTGTGTGTGTGTGTGTGTGTGTGTGTGTGTGTGTCAGCCACTGTTTCAACACTGCCTCATGAGAAAAGCTGTCCATCATGGAAGCAAATTGTCTCCATTCCAATAGATCATAGTGTAGTGAAGGGGATCGTCAATATCACAGCAGCATATGCAAGGACATGGGCCAACAGCAGTTTCCATATCTATTTGGTAGAGCTATACAATGTAAGTGGCTGGAGAATTTAAATCAAATCCTCCTTCTCCACAGGAGGTTTCTCTCAAGACGGCGTGCTGCGTATTGTGCGTAACCATGGCCAGGGCTTTCCATAAGCACCAGCTGCCTGCTAAATGGCCGGACATTAAAACATTTCCAGCCGTCTACTTTCTTACTGTCACAATAACCAATATTGCAATAATGTGCTATAGACAAGCCCACCGCGGTGGATGGCAAGCAACCGCCACAACCGTGCTGTGTTATTGTGTGTAAATCAGAGGTGTCGCTTTGTGAGATGGCTTCTAGTGTCCCGGCTGGGCGGTGTTTGGACCTCAGGCCAATCACCGTGCTTAAACATGGCAAAAAGTGTCACAGCATCACAGGGCTTCCCATGCACAGTGCAGCCCCCCACCCTCCGCTGCGAGCGCAAACTGTAGTTATTGATATGCAAATTGGCATGCGACCGGTTGGCTACTATTTTCACCCAGCTGGACGTTGTATGCACTTGCGGAAAACCCTGAATGGCCCGGGCAGCGGGCACTTCTTCAGAAACAACAGAACAACAACAACAACAACAATAATAATACTAATAATAATAATAAATGTTGACATTGTTTTTCCTGCTTAGCTCCACCTAACCTTCTCTACGCATTAACAATGCCATCACTGCCAACCAAGTCATATGTTCTTGTATGGTGCGTGCATCAAGCCTTGTGAGTACACAACTAAAAAAAGAGGAGGAACAGGTGCAGGTTTGGATTCAGATGTTAGGGATACGTCTGCTTTAGTGAGACTGAGATCTTGGTATAGTTTTGGTCACAAACAGTTTCTGACCTTGCAAATTTTACCTGTGCAATTGTATCCTTCCTTACTCGAAGTCACTCTAGTCTTTCTAGCAGTTCCCCTTTGTGATAAAGTATTTAACATGTTACTAAGGAAAGTTGATGTCGGTGGCATTAGCTGTTCTGATCTTGAATGAACTCAAGCTATTTTCAGGCACTGCTTTTAAACCTGCTTCAAAACTATACCTCCCGCTGCCATTTGGTGACCTTGTCTGCGTAGTTGTCTGCACTAGGGATGTTCATCAGTTATCAAAAATCGATAATTGATCGTTAAGGAATGGAATCGATCATGTGGAATTCTTATCGATTTTGTTATTATTAACACATTCACTGCCAGCCGTTTTTTTTTTACTGTAGGTTCTGCCAGAGGTTTTTTTTGAGGATTCTGGCTCATCTTTCAAGACCCGATGATTCTTTTCTGCTAAGATTTTGTGAACACACAATATCTCAAAAGAACTAATAGAATGTGTGCTTTCTCTGTCTAAAAGAGTTAGTTTGTAGAGTTAGTAGTTATGTAAGCATTAGCAGTCGAATACAGCATGGTTTCAGCGTCAGAAAAATTATTCTGAGATAAACGGCTTTTTGTGAAATTCGATAGAACAGTCACTTTAACCATTCATTTTTGGCATCAGTAAGACGTCAGACATCTAAACAATAGTTTTGAACAGTAATTTCCTCCATAACAGCAGGAAACACCCCTCTACTTCAAACTCCTCCCTCCGTGTGTGTTCTTCTTGGCTGCAGCGGGCATGTCACAAGCTCGTTGCTGCTGCTGCTGTAACCTCGCGTCACCAGGCTCACTGCTTCTGCTGCTGCTGCCTGTCTGCTGGCGGCCGCTGTGCAAGTCTGGATCGGCTCGCTCGTTTCTTGTGGTTTGTGTTGAGAGCTTTGATGAAGCTTTTGCGATTCTGGTCTTATTTATGCTGCGTGTTTCAAAGTGTGTTCCACCCGTAATCTATTATGCAAATTTGCAATCCCGCATCGCCAGCAATCAGCGCGAAAACGAAAGCGTTTCCATTTTCACGAGAATGGCTTCCTCACACTGCTTTTTGCTTGCCTTCCTCTAGTCTGGGAGAGCACTGTCGCCACTTAGTGGGTCGGTGGAATGGGTTGTACACGTTGTACACGTCCAATACTTATATAAGAGATGTAAAAGGGTTAGATGCACATCCCACGGTCAAAAAAAAAAAATCATTTTTTTGGCGTATTAATACGTCATTGGCAGTCAACCGTTGGATTTTTTTTGACGGATTAATACGTCATTGGCAGTGAACGTGTTAAAAAAAAATTTTTTTTTTTTGCGGACTAGGTTTGGGTAGTCTCTTAGAACAGACGAGTTGGCTTCCGCAATTTTCAAATGCTTCCGCCATACCGTCTGTACTTCGTGGGGGAGAATCATGCACCAACCGGAATGGGAAGCAGAAAGGCGGGTCTTCCGCTCATTAGTCCAATCAGAATCCAATATGCCGGCAGAAAGGCGGGTCTTCCGCTCATTAGTCCAATCAGAATCCAATATGCCGCATTCGCGTGTCGTGATTGGTCGGATTCCGTAGAACTTCCTTCCAGTCTGAAGGTTTTTTTCCCAACTTCCTTGTGCATGTTCTGGGAGTGTAACGTACAGACTGTATATAGCTGCATTCGCCGGATGTAGATGATACAGTCTGTTTTAAGAGACTAAGGTTTGGGTGGAATTCGTTCCTCCTCGCCCCACTCCATTGCACAGCCGACTAACGTGAGGTGGAGCTTCATATAGTCTCTAGTTTTCTGGCTGGGCACGGGCCTTTGTGCCAACAAAACTGTTTTAAACATGGGGAATTAACACCGGCATGCGCCGGGGACAGCAGAGTGTTGGAGAGGAGACACATTGAAATAAAGAGTTCATTGAGGAGAACACGTTGTCTTTCGTATTTTCTGCCATAGGCATTCATTTTGTAAAAAAAAAATATATATATTAAAAAAATATTATTATTAATATGATCGATAATCGATAATTGATCGTTAATTTCCCCCGATTTTCGATTATGGAAATTTTTCAAAATGAACATCCCTAGTCTGCACTGTTAAAGAGAATATGCTTGACTGTTTGGAACAAAGGCTATTAACAGCTATACTGTACATGGGGAAGTTGGGGAACTTGCTGGCCTTACCTTGCTGTCTATTTTGTAGCAGTTATCCTGGGCACTCATCTTGATGAACTTGCCATCGATGCCCTGGAAGACGTAGAGGACGTCCCGCACGAGCGACGCCTCGCTCACCTCCGCTGCACCCACAAAGGACAAGGGAATCAAAATGACAAAGAGCTGGAGAGGACTTACACCTGACTTGCGCTTAATGCTTTCAACGAGTTACTGTGAGATGAAAGTGCATCCATTTGAATTGAGAGAATCTGTTAGTGCTACATCATTATTTTGTGTGTTGTATATACAAGGAATATAATTCTACTTATGCATTGATTGATGCATGTGTTAAAACTAAGGGGTTGTCCTACAACCCAGGTTTTATGAGTGAAGCGAGGCTCCCACCTATTACCATCTCTGCGTGGTACACGCTATCGAATGCTCTTACCTTTTATTACTTTAAAAGTGTCCTTTCCAACCATCCATTAGACCGTTGACAGGATGCAGACTGGACCCTTGGAAAATCCGGGGCGATCCTGACGGTCTCATGGTCTCCCATCCAATAGCAGGAGTAGAGGCGGGCACAAGCCCTCACGCCTGGAATTGGACCGGGAAAACACCACTCACCCGGCATTCGGCCAGAACCAGACAGACTGGCAGCAAGGCACCTGAGGTGGGAGCCTCGCTTCACTCATAAAACCTGGGTTGTAGGACAACCCCTTAGTTTTATTTCGTTGAAGCTCGGCTCCCACCTATTGCCACCTTACAACCGACCTTGCTGCAAAGGAGCACCTAAGTGCCCGACCTTGCGACTCTCGATCGAAAAATGGGCCGTCACGGCTTATAGCGCATGGGAACCCGATAAGGATTGGGGAGCAGTCAGCGAGGCAACTAGTCCGCGGAGGCAGACAGAACCGCATGAGCGAATGTCGCGCCTCCCACATCCAGACTATAAAACCTCACAAAGGTATGGTGAGTCGACCATGACGCAGCTGCGCACATATCTCCCACCGTCACACCGCGCAACAGCGCCCAGGAAGAAGCCACGCCCCGAGTAGAGTGGGCCTTAATTCCTTCCGGTGGAACCTTCCCAGCGGCAGAATAGGCCAAGTTAATGGCCTCCACTATCCAGTGCGATAGACGCTGTTTGGACAACGGCTTGCCCAGAGCCTTAGCCCCATGGCACACCAGAAGCTGGTTAGACGTACGCAAAGTACGCGTCTTGGCCACATAGGCACGGAGCGCCTGCACGGGGCAGAGCGACCTAAGTCTCCTCTCTTCCGCCGAAGAAGAGGCAGAAGGCTCAAACGCGACCAGGTCTATGGTCATGGACCTGAAGCCAGCCCCAATACACTTAGGCTGATAAGCAGGGTTCGGGCGGAGCGTGGCCCTGCGCCCATCGTTAGAGAACACCATGCACGATTGTTGCACTGACAGGGCAATCAAGTCTCCCACTCTTTTGCCGGAAGACAAAGCGAGAAGCAATGCCGTCTTCAGCGAGAGGTGTTTCAGGTCGGCAGCGTCGAGTGGTTCAAACGGAGGCCTCGAGAGGCCATCCAAGACCGTGACCAAGTCCCACTTGGGAAAGATGTTCCTTGTCTGGGGGCGAAGCTTGCGCACACCCGTCATGAAACGAGAGACCAAAGACAGGCCTCCCACTGTCTTGCCCTCGATGTCCATGTGGCAGGCCGAGATGGCGGCCACATAAACCTTAAGGGACTGCGGCGACTGGCCCGCTTCGTACAGACCCTGGAGGAAGCAGAGAATGGGCCGAACGTCGCAGGTCACCGGGTCCAGGTTCCTTTCTGCGCACCAGCGTGAGAAGGACCGCCACTTGTAGGTGTACTGAGTGCGAGTCGAGGTGGCTCTAGCACTCTGTATGGTTTGCACGACGTTCGCAGGCAGGCCCTGGGCTAGCAACCGTTCCCGTTCAGGGACCAAGCGGCCAGCTTCCACTTGTGTGGGGATGGGTGGAGTATCTCTCCGCCCGCCTGCGACAGCAGGTCCTTCCGACGCGGCAGCAGCCACGGAGGACCTCTCGTCAGAGTGATCAGATCCGCAAACCAGACCTGCGACGGCCAGTGCGGGGCTACCAGAATGAGCTGTAGCCCTTGCTGTCTCACCCTGGCCAGCACCTGGGGAATCAGTGCGATTGGGGGGAACGCATAGAGGGCCGCCCTCGGCCAGACGTGCGCCAGCGCGTCGTGGCCCAACGGTGGATCGTCCGCGAGGATGGAAAACCACTGGGGGCAATGGTGTGCGAGCCGCGAGGCGAAGAGATCGACGCTGGCTTGCCCGAACCTGGCCCAGATCTGCTCCACCACCTGTGGGTGGAGAACCCATTCTGAATTGCGCGGGTTGCCCCGCGATAGCAGGTCCGCTCCCAGGTTGAGGTGGCCCCGAATGTGTGCCGCCGACAGGGACAGCAGGTGGAGACGGGCCCACTCGTGGATGACCGTAGCCAGCTGGTTCAGAGCCAGCGACCGGACACCGCCCTGGCGGTTGATGTACGCCACTGTCGCGGTGTTGTCCGACCGTATCAGTACATGGTGGCCCATGATCTGATGTTGGAAGTGCCAAAGAGCGAGGCGAACTGCCTCCAGCTCTAGTATGTTTATGTGGCGAAGCTGTTGGGCTTGCCATCGCCCGTTTGCAGCCTGGCCTTCGAAGACCGCGCCCCAGCCCCAAAGGGAGGCGTCGGTCCGAATCACTCGCCTGAGTGGGACCGGACCCAGTCTGGCGCCCTCTGAGAGCCAACAGCGGTCCGTCCACACTTCCAAGGCTTGGCGAGCGCGGTCCGACAGCGTAAGGACGCGGGACCGATGTATCGCTGGGTCCAAGCGATGACCGAGGAACCACCTTTGGAAGGGGCGCATGTGCAGCAGCCCCAGAGGAATTGCCGCGGTCGCCGCGGCCATAAGGCCCAGTAGCACGGAGCACTGGTGAACGGAGATCGTGCGTGCGTGACGCCGAGTCTCCGCTGTCCTCCGAAGGTTGTCCAGCCTCTCCGGAGAGAGGCGGGCGCGCATTGAAAGGGAGTCTAGCTCCAGACCCAGGAAGGTTGTGACCTGTTGAGGCACAAGGGCGCTCTTGCGCCAGTTTATAAGGAACCCCAAGGCCTGGAGGTGGGAAGTCAGCACCTCGGTGTGTGCGGACACCATCTCGCTCGAGCTCGCCGCTATCAGGGCGTCGTCGAGGTAGACGTAAACGCGGATCCCCATCTCTCGGAGGGGAGCCAGCGCTGTGTTGACGCAGACTGTGAAAGTCCTGGGACTTAGAGACAGGCCGAAGGGGAGTACGCAGTACTCGTAGGAGACTCCCTGAAAGGAGAACCGGAGGTACCTCCTGTGCCTTTCCACGATGGAAACGTGGAAGAAGGCGTCCTTTAGGTCGACTGACGTGAAGAAGTCCCCGGGTCTGATCGCTCTGAACAGTGTGGGGAGCGTCAACATGCGGAAGGGAAGCTTCCTGAGCAGGGGGTTTAGCCGCCTGAGGTCGAGGATGGGCCGTAAGGACCCGTCCTTCTTGGGCACCAGGAAGTACCTGTGGTAGAACCCGGACTGCCTGTCCTTGTCCGGCACGGGCCGTATCGCGCCCTTTGCCAGAAGCGAGGAGACTTCCTCGCCGAGGACAGCCATGGAGTCCGCATCCGCCAGGTCTGAGACAGGGATGCCCGTGAAAGCCGGCGGGGGGGCCGCGAACTGCAGCGCGTAGCCCTTCTCCAGCGTTCGCAGCACCCACGGTGTGGGTCTGCACAGCCTCTTCCACAGGGGGAGGCTGTTTGCCAGGGCAGGTCTGGTGCCCTGTGTCGGGGTTACCCTTGGCACATGATCCTGAGGCGCCACGGCACACGGCCCCAGCAGGACGTCCCCAGGGGGGGTGCGTCCCGGAGGCCGTGGCAGCATGGCGTGCAGCCCCGGCAGGACCAGCCCATAGGAGCTGCGTCCCGGAGGCCGCGGCGAGTCGTCGCCCGTGGTGTGCGGCCCCAGCAGGACCAGCCCGGGGGGGCTGCATCCCGGAGGCCGCAGGAGGTCGTTGCCCGGCTGGTGCGACGACAGCTGTGGGGGGGGAATAGCAGGGGGGCCTGCAGATGGTGAGGTGCCCTCCGAGCACCTCGCAGCTTTCGCTGGCAAGGGACACGTACTGAGCAAGGCTCTCTTCGGCGCTCGACAACACTGTGGGACGCCAGGTCCTGGCAGCGTGGAGGCTGCCCCTCCCCCCCCCGGGGGACCGCTAGGTACGCGCCGGGCCTCGGGGCCCGGTCGCGGTGGCCGACTTGTCAGGGTTACGGCGGGAGCCCCTGCTGCGGCGGGCACGGCTTCCTCGACCCGCGCCAGTCCAGGCTGGCTGGGGAGGTGTTGGCCCCGCGTTCCTTGGGGCATTCGAGCTGTTCCTGTCTGCGTTGGCTGGGGGACCGGACCACCCCTGGGGTTGCCTGTCCCGTGGACGGCGTGCAGGGCTGCCGCGGGTCGTCGTCGAACGACCTCGGGCAGGGGGTGGCCTCGCTGTGTGATGGGTCGCCCCGGTCTTGCGCGGCAGGACTCTGCCGACCGCCTCCGTGTCCTCACGCCGCCTCTGGGCCCTGCTGGCGAGGTCCGCCATTGAACCGAAGAGCCCGGTAGGGCAAACGGGCGCGTTGAGGAGGTCCGTCCTCTCATGGCCACGCAGGCTGGTGAGCTGCAGCCAGAGGTGACGCAAGGCGGCCACCGAAGATCCCATGACCCTCCCTGAGTCCTCCGACACACACTCCAGCATCTTGAAGACGTAGTCGGAGACCCGGCGTAGCTCAGTGAACATTTCAGGCTCAGGGGCTGCTTGGACCTGGTCTACCAGGAAGCAATGATACTTAAGCAGGAAGGCCATGGTGTTGGCCATGGAGGCCGCCTGGCCTGCCGCCAGATAGGACTTTTCCAGGAGCGAAGCAGTCTCCCTGCAGGCTGGGGAGGGGAGCAAGGGCTTCCCTTCCTTCTTCTGGCCTGGGAGCAGGTGGTCCGCCACCGCCTTCTCCAGTGGGGGGGGATGTTCATAGCCTGATTGGGCCCCTTCCACGACGCTAGACCAGCACTTAAAGCGTCGGATGGGGGCCTCAGAGGAGTAGGGTTTGGTCCAGGATCGCTGAACCCTACGCTGCACGTCGGGGCAGAAGGGCAGGCTGCCCCGTAGCGGCGTCTCAACGGCGCGGAAGTGGGAGGCGGTGAACATGTCCTTCTCGACGGTAGGGGGCGTAGGCCAGTCCCAGTCGAGGGCGGAAACAGCCCTGGCCACGACCTCCCTGAACTCCCTCTGGTAGATCTCAGAGGAGATGTCGTCAGGAGGGGGGAGCCCCCCGGGGTGAGCCCTTTCTGGGTTACCCGGGCCGGCCAGCAGGGAGGCCTCATCATCCCGTTTTGGGTGGATCTCGAGGAAGTCATCCCAGGGTCCCCCGCCTCCGGCCATCTTGGCGGAAAGGCGAGCCCATTCCGAGACACGGGAGTTAGCCGCACCTTCACCCGACCTGGGGGAGGGGGGCAGGGAACAGCGGGAACCCTGTGGGCAACGCAGGTGGGGACCGCGCTGGGAACCCGTCTTGTGCTGTGAACCCGCTGGGAAACTGTGCCGGGTATACTGCTCGCACTGCCGTGATCCCGGCGGGAAGTCACGCTGGGAACCTACCTGGCAGCTGTGCTGTGAACCCGACCGAGAACCGCGTTGGGAAATTCGCGCGTCATGCCGCGGGCGCTTCGGCGGGGAGCACTGTTGGGAACCTACCTTTTTTCTTTGGTAGCTGTGCTGCGAACCCGACCGGGAACCCCGCGCATCTTGCCGTGGGCGCTTCAGCGGGCAGCGCTGCTGGGAACCCTCCTTGTGGCCATGCTGTGAACCCCAACGAGACGCACGTGGGGAGCTCACCTGGGAGCACTGCTGGGAACCCTCCTTGTGGCCGTGCTGTGAACCCAAACGAGAAGCACGTGGGGAGCTCTCCTGGGAGCTGTGCTGGGAGCCCTCCCGAGAGTTGTCAACGTGCTGCTGTCCGAGAGGCAGCGGGGTGTCGGAGGTAGCAGGCCCAGAGGTAGTCTGACTCTGGCTGGGCTCAGCTGCAGCAGCAACGCCGCCAGCGTGGCCTCTGAAGAAGTCTGCCCTGTATTTTTGAGTGCTACGAGGCATCTCAGTACAGGCGAGGCAAAACTCCGGATCTCCGAGGCAGCTATCTGCGTGGGCCTGTCCCAGGCATTCAACACACAGCGTGTGCGAGTCCTTGGCTGATAGCCACGCGCCACACTTGTCCGCACAGCGCTTCGCCTTGTTAACACTAGCCATCCTGTTAGAACACGCGGTAGTGACAGGCGAACAACGTTAACGTTAATGTATCCTCTTCTTTATCGCCTTGTGGGTAACACTGAAGCAAGCGAGTTAACACAAACCACTGAACGTGGCAGACCGAGCGCGCGTAGGCGGCAGGCTATTTTAGCGGGTCTTAACTCTAGCAAGCCAGTCGGCAGTGGTGCCGACTAATACCTGTAACCCAACACAAGAACGAGACTAAGCTACGAAACACGTGACGCTAGTAGCGGAGAGTTATCTCTACGTGAGGTTAGCTTAGACAGAGCAATTCAATTAGCAAGCATACAACGACACTCGGACCGGCTTGTTCTTAAAAGCCGCCGACACGTGAAAAAAACACTTAGCTTTGTCGCTCGCCTCCAACTTTCACCGCCCAGGCGAAGGTAACCTTCCAGACCGGAAAATCAACGACCGAGGTTCCCGTCCGCTACGCCGATGTACGGGGAGCAGTTGAAGTGAAAGTGGTCGGGCAAGCTAACGCTAATCTGGAGCAATAATTCACACGTCTGTCCTTGGCCGAATGCAGGTAAGAGTGGTGTTTTCCCGGTCCAATTCCAGGCGTGAGGGCTTGTGCCCGCCTCTACTCCTGCTATTGGATGGGAGACCATGAGACCGTCAGGATCGCCCCGGATTTTCCAAGGGTCCAGTCTGCATCCTGTCAACGGTCTAATGGATGGTTGGAAAGGACACTTTTAAAGTAATAAAAGGTAAGAGCATTCGATAGCGTGTACCACGCAGAGATGGTAATAGGTGGGAGCCGAGCTTCAACGAAATAAAACTAATGTTGCTTGGTCCTGTTTTTACTTTTCTTCTTTTTTTCCTACTTCCCTGGGACGATGTTTTGCAATGAATAGAGCTCAACAGTGACCCCCCCACTTTTTCTCAGCTCAGCATTTACCTTATTTTGTTTGCCTTACTTTCCCAAGTCTGCTTTGACCAGATGACACCAAATGTAATTTCCCAGATATTTATACTGTAATGGTTAAGGCCGTACATTTAAATCATTACATTTTTAAGGACCCACAGAAACCCTGATACTACAACCGATACCCACTTCTGATCAGCGTCATGTCAATACGCCTGGGTCACAGGATCCATGCATAGCACTCAGTTTGCAGCATCACAAATGCATTAGCCTTTTTCACCTCAGCCATTTAGTTTCTAAAAGGCAGGAGGTAACACAGGTGCGAGCAAAACATTAACGAGGGCCCCGGCACTGGAACACCTAAATGGATTGGGAGTTGGAATGGAAACACTCATTAATGTTTGCTTGCACCTGTGCTACTTCTTGTGTTACATTCATGTGAAACTACTGAGGTGTCTATAGACCAAATCACCGTGACGTCACCATGTAAACAAATTTACTTCCGGGTACCACTTGGGGAAGGCGGCAGGTTTAAATGTGCGTGTTGTCAAATAAATGCTGTCAAACCCTCTCGTTGTTTTCGGCCGACTACTTTCAATTTAAATGGTTAAACGGTTGGTAAACATGCTTGTCCGACGTATCTAGCCTTTCTTCTGTGTTTGTTTTATGTAGTGTTAGCTAGCTAATAACGTTTGTTTGTCTGTCAAACTCGCTGTTTTGCAGACTCGTTAACGTAGAAGAGCCTGGTGACGCGAGGTTACGTTAACGTTACAAACAGAGCTACTGACGCCACGTTAATTTAATTTAGCGTCAAGTCTACTCTGGTCTGGTCCAACAGGTAAATTAGCTAGTCTGGTCTCCACTAACGTTAGTGAAAGTGTTGTTATGAATGATATTAAACAACAACACAACACGGACGAACCATTTTTGTCTTCTTTGTCTGTTTTTGTCTTCAACACGTCAGTTTGTGCCGTCCACCGCCATTATAATGTGTGGACCTCAGGGGTACCCGGAAGTAAATGTAAACATCCCGCTGATTTGGTCTATTGGTGCCTGGTAGAGGAGAGAAACCTTCCCACTTCCCAGCTACAGATGCTGAGAAAGAGGTGGAGTATGTGCAGTTTTAGGTCAGATACAGAGAGAACAAAGGTAATGGGAGAGCAGTGGACAGATCAGTTTTAGGTCAGATACAGAGAGAACAAAGGTAATGGGAGAGCAGTGGACAGATCAGTTTTAGGTTAGATACAGAGAGAACAAAGGTAATGGGAGAGCAGTAGACAGAGCAGTTTTAGGTCAGATACAGAGAGAACAAAGGTAATGGGAGAGCAGTGGACAGATCAAAGGTAATGGGAGAGCAGTGGACAGATCAAAGGTAATGGGAGAGCAGTGGACAGATCAAAGGTAATGGGAGAGCAGTGGACAGATCAATGGTAATGGGAGAGCAGTGGACAGATCAAAGGTAATGGGAGAGCAGTGGACAGATCAAAGGTAATGGGAGAGCAGTGGACAGATCAAAGGTAATGGGAGAGCAGTGGACAGATCAAAGGTAATGGGAGAGCAGTGGACAGATCAAAGGTAATGGGAGAGCAGTGGACAGATCAAAGATAATGGGAGAGCAGTGGACAGATCAATGGCTTTGAAATATTTCTAGCTTACTGAATTGTGTTCACTGTGTGAAACATGTTTTGAAAATGAGGCGTCATTGATGGGGGTGCACATGGTTGTACTTAACGGATCATTTTAGTTATTTTCAACTTGGGTCTCTGTTTGTGCAATCATGTCAAACATCTTTTTTTTTGGGGGGGGGTGGGGGGTGGGGGTCTAACTTCTTCTACGAGATTTGCCATTTCTTATGCTAATGTTTGTCCCTGTATGTTCCTGACTGAATGTGTGACTGCTGGAACTGAATTATATCATAGATTTCATGAATGTGTTTTATGGTCATCTCCACTCCTCGAAAAGAGATCTCCACCTCGATGAAACGACCCGATTAAATAAAACAACAACTAAATTAAACATTTGGCACTCTCCATTTATTTGAGCAGTAAACCTAACAAATCATCTCTGTCTGCTCACTAAATCATGCAAACAAGATTCCCAAAAAGGCCGTTTCAGGAAGTCGTTTTGTGGGAAAATATTGACTACTAATGGCTCCCTGTTGAACTCAAAGCTAATGTCCACACAGGCAATGAGAGAATCAACCCAACATAATAACCCAGGATGGATTTCCCTTTAACGGCCATTTAGACCAGCTAGCCCGCCTGGAAGCCGCCGGAGGCCGTGGGCAGTTTGGGGGCAAAATGAAAATGAATGCCAGGGATGGAGTGGAGAAAAAGCCAAGCTGCCTTTCATGGGGGCGGCCTAAAGATAACCGGGGAGCGGGTCTGGAGGCGAGACTCACCGTTGGCGTCTCCGTCTCGGCGCGGGCGGAGGGCCCTGGCGGAGAGGGCAGGGGCTGCGAGGGGGGGCCGCATGGCAGGGGGAGCCAGAGCAGAGGACGGGGAGGGGCCGACAGGAAGAGCCCAGGCTAGACGAGAGCCCAGGGGCTGACCGCTGCATGCTGCCGACTGAGGGGGTTGTCTGAAAAACACACACAAGAAATTACTATTGAGAGTTTGACTGACATCAGGCTATTGTCCTTTTAGTCAGTCAGTGTCATCTACCTGTGATATGATGGAGATGATGCCGTTTGTTTGATTACATATCTAGGGCTGCAACTAACAATGACAGTATTTTCATTATCGAATACCCTGACGATTATTCCCTCGACTAATCTATTCATCTGTCACAAAATGGTGAAACGCCTCAATCACTTTTTCCCCAAAGCCCAAGATGACATCCTCAAATGTCTTCTTTTGTCCTGACCCAACAGTCGACACAACCCAAAGGTAATCAGTTTACCGTCATAGACGGAAAAACAAAAAAAAATTGAGAATATTCACTTTTAAGAAGCTGGAAGGATTTTTTGGGACTAGGGTCTCCCAAACTTAAGAATGCAACGGCCCGCTTTGAAATCTGAAAATCGTTCAGGGCCCACCCAACCCTTTAATCACAACTCTGATCAACAGATGAGACTAGATATATTTTCCTACAACGGTATATTTTTACTTAATTAACAGAGCATGTGAACTTGGGCAAATTAATAATCCATCCATACAAAAATTTAGGCAAAATACCCAAAAGCCAGATTGCCAACATTTCCTCTCCCCTTACACATCAGAAGTTAGGCTATTTGCATGCATACCACATTTGTTGAGACAAACTTTGAGCAACAACAGGGGAAAAAAATAAATCCACAAGCTATTAATGCTATTTAGGCTGTGAAAAACGATACCTTTATCTGTAAAGGAAAGACTCGGTACACATTGAACCCATTTTCATTCAGATATCTTGAGGTGAGAGGTCAAAGGACCCCTTTGAAATAGTATGATTGCCCATGAAAATCTGGAGTGTTGGCAGACCACTTGCGGCACGCAGATAAAATTTCTGTCAATCGAGCAATCAAGTAATCATCCTGGATTTCAGTAGTATAGAGATTTTTAGTGTCCCATGGTCTAAATGCTGTTCTAACTTGACTTCTATCATTGAATAAGCAGCTTCAAATTGGCTTTTAAGAAACCATGCCAGTTGAAACCTGGTTCCTAGGGATGCAATTGACCTATCGCTAAGCCCCACCCCCCGTCCTCACTCGGACAAACACAGGGCAGGCTGACTAGAATAAATGGCAGCCGTCACTATCAAAGTTATATCCCAAGAGGCTCTAAACAACTTTTTGAGGCCTGATATTGGCTAGAAGCCATCATAAAGTACTTCACTATGCCATGGAGGGCGATGTACAACATTTAAAGCTATCGATAAAAATAAATGCAATATACGTGCATGGAAACGGCTTTAGCAAATCTTTAACCAAACATGCACTTTTAACGAAGGAAGACATAAGACATAAGACAGAAGACAGAAGACAGAAGATAACCAGTGGGGATAACAGGCGACTGACATACATTTTATTCACTTGAGTAACCTCTCTGTGGATTATATATATGCCGAATTGAAGAGTGGTGCCTGGCAATCTATTTTATGTAGGCCTACCTCTGTATAATCAAGAAACTTAGTGTCGATGTTTTTCATAGCGAGACAACAGCACACATGGGTGTAGCAGATCAGGAGAGGCATAGCCTACAGCAGAACACTTTTTCCATCGTGTTTTCTCTTTAGACTACCTCACATTTATTTGGGGAACGAGATTAATTCCCTCGTTTTAGGGTTTGACTGGTGTCTGGCGATGTTTTAATCACATCAATCAATGCACCTCCTCTTCAACCAACTCCGGCATTACGTGCATAACATAATGGCTGGAAACGCGCATAATTCAGCATTTTCTTTTGCCGAATTTCTGAATACCATGATGATTTCATGATACCTTTGGATCACGGAAGGCAAATGAGGGAGAAGACTCATCTCGCTGTCACCACGATTGTAGATTTAACGTCCAAACAGCAGCATCATTGTGGATGTGAGTGGATCTACGTTTACTAGTTTCTTATTATCCATTGCCTGGCCTCCCAGGATACATTGTAATGTTGCATTTACCCCCATGCACATCGTTTGACCATTTCTTTCAACTTATAACTGTATGAAACACCATAAAACCAGAGGAGAATCCCGATTTATTCTGCTTCTCTATACTGTATGCTTCTCTATGGAGCTCTTGGCTCCGGTTGTCCGAGTGTATTGCGGAGCTACACGCGCTGTGATTGGCTCGTCTGCATTCGGGGCGTGGCTTAGCGATAGGTCAATTCAATATATCAGAACTAGGCATCTTGCACGCTGGATTCCTAGGCTCGCCCGCCCTGCAGCTCGCATACACAGCTCGGCTGCTGCGTGGCCTCGCCTCCTATATTGGCATGCGCAATCACAATGTCTATGATATCATCAGTGATGTCACAATTGCAATTCTCTTATGACATCACTGATGATGATGTCACAACTTCGCATCACTGATGACATCACAATTGCTCTGCCCACTTGCTCCCTTAATATAGATAGATAGATAGATAGATAGATAGATAGATAGATAGATAGATAGATAGATAGATAGATAGATAGATAGATAGAGACAGACAGACAGACAGGTAAGTGATGACTGATCACTCACTGTCATCTGTCACAATGCCTCATATGACATTTTATCAGTGGGACAAAAATTGAAACAAACAAACATTGCCCACTTGCTCCCTTTTATAATAGATAGATATGAACCCTTTGCAGTGAAGAAACCTCAAGCTTCTCTGGGTTTTGTCTTGGGATAACAGTTTACACTGTGTCTAAATCTGTCAACATGTTACTCCAAGCACTCACGATGGTAATTAAACTCAGTGAATAGAAACAAAGTCACTAGAAGCCCTTTTAAACATGCATGCCTATGAATGAATAAAGCCCAAGTGGTGGATTGTTCAGGATCTTTAAATCACAATTCAATGCCACTAAACTTTTTTTTTTAATGTTTTGGTAGAAGATGAGCCCTTTCACAAATCACTACTAAAAAAAGTGAGTGCAGGTAGCTCGACGCTCATCTGTAAGTGGAGGACTCCTGCATTATTAATGTGGGTAAATGGAATGAAATGCCCTTCTAAAGCTAAGAGCTTCATAAAGCAGGTTTATGAGAGGACAGGCTCAATGACAAACTCATGTTCTACTGCTAATTGATGCTTCCTGTATCTAGCATGGAGTATATTTACAGGCCACTCATGTCTTCCCCGTAATGAAGCAGTAGCTTTTTAATGGACGGTGTGTTGATATGACTGTATTATTTACAACACTTTATGTTGACATGACTGTATTATTTACAACACTTTATGTTGATATGACTGTATTATTTACAACACTTTATGTTGATATGACTGTATTATTTACAACACTTTATGTTGATATGACTGTATTATTTACAACACTTTATGTTGACATGACTGTATTATTTACAACACTTTATGTTGATATGACTGTATTATTTACAACACTTTATGTTGATATGACTGTTTTATTTACAACACTTTATGTTGACATGACAGTATTACTTACAACACTTTATGTTGACATGACTGTATTCTTTACAACACTTTATGTTGATATGACTGTATTATTTACAACACTTTATGTTGATATGACTGTATTATTTACAACACTTTATGTTGATATGACTGTATTATTTACAACACTTTATGTTGACATGACTGTATTATTTACAACACTTTATGTTGACATGACTGTATTATTTACAACACTTTATGTTGATATGACTGTATTATTTACAACACTTTATGTTGATATGACTGTTTTATTTACAACACTTTATGTTGACATGACAGTATTATTTACAACACTTTATGTTGACATGACTGTATTCTTTACAACACTTTATGTTGATATGACTGTATTATTTACAACACTTTATGTTGATATGACTGTATTATTTACAACACTTTATGTTGATATGACTGTATTATTTACAACACTTTATGTTGACATGACTGTATTATTTACAACACTTTATGTTGATATGACTGTATTATTTACAACACTTTATGTTGATATGACTGTATTATTTACAACACTTTATGTTGATATGACTGTATTATTTACAACACTTTATGTTGACATGACTGTATTATTTACAACACTTTATGTTGATATGACTGTATTATTTACAACACTTTATGTTGATATGACTGTATTATTTACAACACTTTATGTTGATATGACTGTATTATTTACAACACTTTCAGATGGAAGAGTCATTTAATAAAGAGGACGACTCAGAGGTCCATCACACCTACACTTTTATTTTTCTTTGGACTGAACCATGGCAGTGGAACAGTTGAGTCCGTTGCATTTTTGTATTTGGTCTGTTCATGTTGTTCACACTGTCCAATTAAAAGTGAACCAGGGCTTGTAAACAAAAGTCACATGGAATCACAAGGAGCTTGTACTTGACAGTTTTAGTAATCTGTCATCCTGCCAGGTTAGAGGTTTTGGCAGCAGGTGTTCATACTAGTTAAGAACATTAGGAAGGAACAGCGGAAACATAGAGAGAAGGTCAACACTGTCCGTCTGCATAATATTACCAACAGTGTAATGATACAATTAAGCAATATCACATGAGAGGGAGTGCTGTTGTTGGCTAATATCGTCACGGCTGTGATTCGGTCGTAGACACGAGGCCGCAGGCCAAGTGCCAAAGATAATCACAGCCGTGACGATATTAGACAACAGCACGACCTTGTGTGTGATATTGCTTTTATACAACAGTTGTACAGCATAAACAAAGCTATTCATCAAGTAATAATAGCATTTTTGTTAAGTAATTTGCGACAACTGATGATTTCTGTCTATTATTCGCCTCCGCAAAGAAAAACAGTTCCCCCAGGATTGCACTAGTGTTAGTTATCAAGCAAGCAGAAACAGTAATATTTCCAACAAGTGAGAGGCAGCAATGTGCCGCAAGGCATCTAGTGACTAGTCTGCCGCAAAGCTATTAGAAGCAGCAGAAGAAGCTCGCCCGATAGCTCGCTAACAGATTAGCACTAGTATTTTAGCAAACTATCAGAAACAGTGTTATCTTTATGATGTTACTGTTACTAGACACACGTAACTCTATTCACCTTATGTTCAGACCTTACAGTGGGCCAAATTCTTCCGGGTCCTTTTAACACTTCCGGCGGTCACGGCGCAAAATAAGAGAGTTGTTTTTGGAGCGGACAGTGAGACTTAACGAGCCGGTTACATGGCGTTGCATTCTTAGACATTGCCGTTTGCTTTTATTTGGTATGTTACATACGATTGGCTAAATTATTAGTTAATTCAGAGTTAGATGATATTGGAGAAGCCAGCCATTTTATTTAATTTTAAGGCGGAAGTTTTGATACGGCCACACAACTGGGTCAAATGGGCGTGGCTACATAAGGTGAATAGAGCCCCGTTGTAAGGTCAGTTTATCAAAATAACTAATATTTTGAAAACTGTTTTACTTTGTGGAGTAAATCAGCAGCTAACAGGCTGGAGGAGGCGCACACCATGGATGTATACAGTCAGATTTAGAGCAGCTCTGAAGCGTAGTGATATACACACAGTGAAGTGCCAGTGCTGTTATCGTGAAATATCAGCAGTGCTAGGATCCCTCTTGCCCAATCAAATTGCTCGGCCGGAACTAACTGTTGTATAAAGTGGGTTAAAAATCGGCAAAGCCCTCCTTTAAGCAATTTAGTGGTAGTTTGGAAAACCTTCTGAAACAACATTCAAATCATGGGGCACTATAATTCTCAATTGAAAGCCAGGAAGCATATTTGTGTCACATTAGAATCAATTCAAGTTAAGGTCTTCCCATATTAGACAATGATAGTGATCAGTTCTACCATAAATATGTACGGTAATCAATGAATCAAACCGCATCATATCCATCGCATCAGCCGTGGACTACACCGAAAAGACTGAATCTGATTTTAAGAGGCCAACATCAGCCAGTGTGTGTGTGTGTGTGTGTGTGTGTGTGCGCGTGTGTGTTTATGTGCAGGGTCTCACCCAGCCAGCAGTGACTGTGGCGTGGGCGTGGGTCCGTTCAGCGTGTAGACTCCCAGGCTGGAGACGCCACTGGTGCCCATGCTGGTCCCCATGCTGGTCCCCATGCTGGTCCCACTCCTCTCCCCGTAGCCCAGGGCCAGGCTCTGGGGCCGCGTGCAGTAGAACGGAGTGGAGTGGGCATCCCTGGGGAGCGCCTGGGCAAACAGCGCCCCATAGTTGCCAACCTGGGAATCACAGCGACAACAGAAGAGGTCAATGACAGATCCAGTACAACAACTATAGCTACAACAAGAAGATAGCTGTTATGATGATTATATTATTTACCAAAACGGTAAAAAACTTAAATAATAAAATTAAATAAAAATAAAACAAACAAACAAATAAATCAATAAAAATCAACGGCATAAGAAATGAATGAATCTTAGGAAAGATGATATTGATCCTGCCAACAAAAAAAATCATCCAAGACTAAGGGAGGGAGATTGAGTGCGTGTGTGCGTGTGCGTGTGTCACCCTGCTGGATGGTTTGCGGGGGTCTTCACAGAGGCTGAGCATCAAGTAGAGGACGGACCAGCGATGTTTCAGAACGCCCTGTGGACAGGAAACACAGCAGAGTTACATCCTGTGGACAGGAAACACAGCAGAGTTACATCCTGTGGACAGGAAACACAGCAGACTTACATCAGCAAAACTCACACTGCAAATTGGAAGGGTCCCTACGCTCCCACTCATTCTCGGTGGGTGGGGGACGTGCTGCATTTTATGCAGTTGGAGAAAATTAAGCACACCCTACGAGGCTCCCTGCACAAGTACTATAAAATTTGGCAGCCTTTTTCAGAATATAATGTATAAAGGGCATCCAAATTATCCCGCCAGCCCCGGACTGATGAACCTCTGGTCCCTCTTGATCTTGTCTTGACCCTGAGCTACAGTATCTGACCTCTGAATAAGCTACTTCTACTGACCTCTTTTTATCCTTAATTTTGTGTACCCCCCCCCCCCCTCCTTGTTTATTTTATTTGATATTTATTTATTTACTTTTCTCTGTATTGTATTGTTGTTTTGTTGTAATTGTGAAGCTGTGTGTTGTGTTGTGATGTACGTGATTTGTTGGTGTAAACTTGAAAAATCCCATAAATAAATCATAAAAAAAAAAAAAAAAAAACTCACACTGCTACGCTACATAAATGATGGCAACATTAACAATATTAAAAATCCTATTGCAAATATTCTTTGTTGATCACACATGCATGCATGGACACACACGGACACACACGGACACACACACACACACACGCACGCACATTTCCCAACCTGAGTCTGAAGTCTTCTGTGAAGCTCTGTGAACAGAGCAGCGTCTGCCTCTCTCCTCTGCTTAAGCACTGCAACAAACAAACATATATCATCCCTTTCACTGGCAGGTTTGACTGAAACAGGACAGCAGGAGAGGACAGTTTCTTAACGTCTCTGTGACAGGACTACCAGATGAACATTTATAGGGATGCACCGATCGCAAAATTCTAGGCTGATACTTTTTTTGCCGATGGCCGATTGCAGTCAACAAGGCCAATATGGTCTGATACCGATATATCAGTGCATCCATAAGTATAATATTTACCAATCTAGATGAACATTTTATCAAAACACGCACGCACACGCACACACACACACACACACACACACACACACACACACACACACACACACTTCGTTCTGGTAAGGTCCTTCAACATTCATTTAACAAAGTTCCAATAAGTCCAGGGCAAGTCCCGAGCTAAATAAAGATAAGTGCTGCCCCCGTTTGTTTTATTTTCTACATCAAAGCTCGGGTCGATATTTTCTCACTAATGGCGCTACTTTGGCTACTATGAAAGTCTACTGGGATTTTCTATTATGGTGCAATAAAGGTTAGTTGCCAAAAAACTATTTTTTTGGTGGTGTGTGTAGAGGCTCCCACATAAAAGAAATGCTACTGGATACAAATGCATTAATTTCATTGATGAACAGGGGGAGGCTAAAAGGAGAGCAGAGTTCCCCTACTGAAGCCTTAGGATTCCCCTATGGTGAGGTAGTAGAAATGAGTTTCCACATGCGTTTAGATTTGGTCAGACTGCAGGGATGCAAAGTCATGGATAGTGAAAAAGGTGACAAATATCTGGGCAGACATAAAACCAGTCAGAAATCCTCCTATTTTGGTCTGGGACCCGTTTCTGGCCTACCTCGAGGAGGTTAGGAGAGATGGGTGACTCGCCTGGCTGGATTCTCAGGGACACCCCATGTTTTTCTCTTTTCTTTTAAGCACATATGCGCCTTGTGTGGCTGGTAGCACCACGTTGTGTGATATTGAATGTTGATTATGTTTGTATGTTTGTTTTGGGGTTTTTTTCCTTTCTTTTCCTGTGCCTGAGCCTGTTTGTTTTGTCTTGTTTGTGTACTGTTCTATTGAAAAATTGAAAATAAAATATATACATAAAAAAAGAAAGAAATCCTCCTATTTTTGGATGAAAAAGGTCAATACTTTACATCCCTGGATTTGGTCTAGCACAGAGATTTTCATAGTGGGAGGCAGGCCTCCCCATGGGGGCTCCAAGAAGTTTCAGGGGAGGCTCAGTGAATCGCAATGAAAAAATATTACATTAGTTATCAAAAGGAGATCACATAGAATAATAGCCTAAATGTGTGTGATTTGGTTAAAGAGATAGTTCAGAGATACAGTAGTTTTGGGGAATTTGACAGTTTTCCCCACTTTCCCAGAGGCAGAAACAAATACATGTCTTCAGACTAGGGATGTTCATCAATTATCGAAAATCGATAATCGATCGTTAAGGATTGGAATCGATCCTGTGGCATTTGGATCGATTTTTTTATTATTAAAAAAAAAAAAAAAAATTTTTTTTTTTTTTTTTTTTGGACTAGGTTTGGGTGGAATTCGTTCCTCCTCGCCCCACTCCATTGCACAGCCGACTAACGTGAGGTGGAGCTTCATATAGTCTCTAGTTTTCTGGCTGGGCACGGGCCTTTGTGCCAACAAAACTGTTTTAAACATGAGAAATTCAAACCGGCATGCGCCGGGGACAGCAGTGTTGGAGAGGAGACACATTGAAATAAAGAGTTCATTGAGGAGAACACGTTGTCTTTCGTATTTTCTGCCATAGGCATTCATTTTGTTAAAAAAAAAAAAAAAAAAAAATGAAAATATTGAAAATTTTCTAAGTATTAATAAAATCGATAATCGATAATTGATCGTTAATTCTCACCGATTATCGATTTTGGAAAATTTTCAAAATGAACATCCCTACTTCAGACAGACTTTTTTTATGTATTTGGTGTAATCTGATTCTGAAGCATGTCAAACAGTAAATATCCGGCTATCTTGGCACAATTATTGAGTGTCTATGGGATCAAATAACATAATCATAATCCATAAGCATCCAGGAATTGAGCGAGGGGGGTGCCTTTTTCCAAGCTTTGTCTCGGGGGAGGCCCATAGTCTCAGACTTTGAAAACCCCTGGTCTAGCTAAGCAGACTAAAAAATACTCAAATAGCATGTCCCCCTCAACCTAATCTCACTCCAGTCATTAAATTCTGTACCTTCCAACAGTTTTTCAGCCATAGAGTGAGTTTTACCAACTTCCTCACTTCTGGTAAACACAGCCCAACAACTTAACGGCACGCTACATGAATTCAATGGAGGATAGTCTTAGGTCGCTTTCACATATAAGCTGTTTGGTCCGCTTTAACCGCGCCAGGGTTTGTTTCCTCGGATAGTGCGCTTCGTTTGGGGTGGTGTGAAAGCGCAAATTAACTCTGTTGCGGAACAAACAAGCGAACTCTGGTCCGCTTGAAAACGTGGGTCTCGGTTCGTTTGCAAGTGAACTCTAGCGCGGTTCGTTTGTGGTGTGAAAGCAAACCGAACCAAACACAAGAGCAAATATAGGAAAGGCAGTGCATCATGAGTAGAAGGCGGTAGAAGGAAGCAAAACACTGCGGCGCGCACATGGGTCTGTGTGCGCCTCGCTCGTCTCGTCTCATCTGCAGAATGATGTTGCACCCAACAGCTCGCTGCCTCATCTGCTGCTCATATTGGGCGCATTCTTGTAAAAATATTTATTTGATAATAACACCCAAGTAAAACCAGAAATCCAAAGATCGCATAAAGGTGGTGTTTCTCTATGGGTTGTGTTTCGCGGATTCACTTGTGTGCAGTCACTCAGCCCTCAGCAGGTAAGGCGCCAGAAGAGGAGAGATTACCCTCTATATTCTGTCCAATAGAGGAGTGACTGTTTCGACCACATGACATTGTTCAGAAAGTTTGGTGCGCTTGGCAAATTGCATGTGTGAAAGCGAACCGGACCAAATGAAAAATGAAACAATGTTGCAACTTCACCCCCCCGAATCGCACCGAGTCCACCAGCTTATATGTGAAAGCGACCTTAGTCCACATGCTACTCACACTCTTTCTTGATCTTCTCTGACACCAGAAACTCATCCCGTTCAATAGTGGGGGCGTAGTTACTGCCAATGACTCGCACTGCATACTGGAACTGGTGGGCAACTTCAGCTGCAGACGTGACATGACATGACATGGCATAACATAACATAATGATTATAGGGCCATGGCACACAGGCAGCATTTTGAGGTCACATTAATGTAGAAATTAAATTACCAGCAATTATAACCAACAGTACTTTTACGTGTATGTTTGCTCCTTTTAGCTCACTAGTTCATCCACAGTCATCTTGTGTTAGTTTGGATATTCCACATCTAAACTGCCTCAAAAACCTTCCAATGTACAGTATTATGACACTTAACACTCTGCATTAGTGAGGGGTGATATCACTTCCTTCCTAAATTAAGATGTGGGACAAAATAAGTGTGGATAAAAGTATGGCATAAGATTCAAAAATACTCTTGATAGTACTGTCTTTCTGATAGTACTCTCCCATTTACAGAGGTTCAGAGTCTCTCAAATACATCATAGGTTTAAAGAGGACATGAAACATTTGATCATATGACTACTTCATTTACATTTCACCTCAGACAAGACAGGACACTGCTAGATTTGCTAGAAAGATTAACATTTGTCACCTTTTCACCAACTAGGGCACTGTTTGATGATGTCACTAGGTTAAAAAACACGATTTCAGACGGCAGCCCGTCTTTATTGTCACACGAACACACTACAACACATGCATGCGGCCACTACACACACTCATGCTGACGGTGGCCGGTAAAATATGTCCTCTGCATTTGACCCATCCAGGCTTGTCCTTTCCTCCAGGGGGCAGGTCAGGAGCAGTGGTCGCTATTTCTTTCCAGCGCCCGGGGACCTTCATTGGACCATCATTGCACCAACTTCAGATGTTGTCGTCACTGGTCGGATGACGATCTTCTGCATGTTTTTAGTGGGGGGTTATGTACGGAGGAACCCCCTGGGGGGTACGGGGAGAACATGCAAACTCCACACAGAAAGGCCCTTTCGACGAGATAGCACACCTGGGCAGTAGGCACTGAAGATATGGGGGGGTCACAACTCCAGCGCCCACAGCGTCCCAGGTGGGAATCGAACCCAGGACCTTCGAGCTGTGAGGTGACAGCGCTTACCACTGCACCACCGTACATAGGTTGACTGTACAGTACAGTACCGGAGTGTTGGTAGTAAGTATTTTGAACATTTTGATGAAACAAAACAACCACAAACCAAGTCAGAAACACAACAGCATGCTGTGAGCCTTAGAATTCAAAATCCTTAGACTCCACTAAAGCAGTGTCCTGTCTTGTCTGAGGTGAAATGCAAGCAAATTAACTATAGTCATATGATCAAATGTTTCATGTCCTCTTTAAGTCTACAATGCTAATTAAGTTAGAGAAAAAGACGGCGATATTTGATGACTTGTGTTGCACAGACATGATAACCTTCCAGAGAGATGCTTGCATCCATCCAGCAAAGGCCTACTGCTAGCAAGACACGACAGCCACAAGAGGCAGGGACGCCGTGTGTGGTGTTCAGCATGAGAGCTAACGCTTTAGCAAGCTTACATTACAGTTACATTGTTATGCTCCACCACGTATGCACGTTTGGCAGTAAGCAACACAACGTTAAAAAGATAGCTTTTTGAATGGAAATTGACGTGACGTTAGCTACATAGAATGGCACGTATCTGGGCTAACGCGAACCATGCTAGCGTCAACTGATGTAGTTAGCGGTTACCTTCACTTTTCCCTGTGATTCTGCAGCAGAGGCTTTGCAGAAGCACGTTGGGTGATTTCTGATCCAGAGTCGCCATGGTGTCCGTGGCAAACGTTTCGTCTCTTGGTCAGATAACGGAATAAATACTACGGTTTAATGTACACTAACTCCACTCTGTCACTCCGAGCAACGCCATTTTGACAAATGCGTCAAGCTAGCAATAGATATAAAGATTATGAGAGGAACTAAGTCGATTTTGACTTCAAAGTAAAAGCATAAATGTGTCATTTCTTTTGCATCTGCATTTATGACTATCACGTGGAATGGATGAATGAATGAATGAATGAAACGAGTACTATTATTTTGCTGATATTTTACTTATAAGAGCATGGTATAGGTTGGAGACCACATGCAGTGATCTAGACTCGTTTTTGTAAACTGCAGGGGGCACTGTTCCTGAAATGGAACTGCCTCCTGTGATGTCGCAGGGATGCAAACTAGTCACCTAGTCACATTTTACATCCCAAAATCGTGAGCCCAAAAATGTAAATTCCTGCGCAACACACTTTATGTATAAGTTTTTAGTTAAATTGTGTAGTTCATTTAAATGAACTCAGACAGAATAAATGTTGTAGGCTAAATGCAAAACAGATGAGAATACAGAATGTTCAAACCAGATTATTTTAATAGGGGGTTGGGGGGGGGGGGGGGCATAAAAAGTGTTAAACGTTCGTCAAGTAGCCTACTAAGACATTTCTCTTATTTTCTCTGCTGACTGACATGACGATTAACAACTATCACAGATGGGCAATTTATAGTTGGCTAAACTTGTATAATAAAAAAAATAAAAAAGCACAGGGATACAAAAAGCAACTCAATAACAGTAGCCTAATAAGGGTAATTCGCCTTTCTTCAGCCTTTGTGTCTAAAAGGCAGGAATTAACACAAGTGAAACCAAAACGAGGGTTCCACTGGAACACCTGGAAGTTGGAAACCCTCATTAATGTTTTGCTTGCACCTGTGTTACAGTACTTCCTGCCTTTTAGAGACAAAATGTCTCCTGGTGAAAAATGTCAATATATGCTTTATTTTCACTTCTGTAACCTACTAAAACAAGAGAGAGAAAAGGTTGAAACAAATTTGTTGGGTTGGGTTTTATTTTGTAAGTTACAACAGGAAGTGGTGTCTATTACTTTGTCAAGCTTGACGCTGGTGTTTTAACAGAACCCGCCGAAAAGCGTCTCCAGAAGGAATGGACAAATGAATGAAAATATTTCCCCCCAGAAACAGCATTTGCGGAGAAAGGTTCTGACTAACTTTTACAAACTACTGCCACAATAATTTTAGTTCTTATTTTAATTTTCGGCGTAATAATGATAACACATCTTTACAATAAAATCAAGTAATTGTTAAAACCTGGTGTAGCCTACAAAAGAAGTGGCCAATCATATGAAAAATAAGAAAATTAGTTTTATTCTTCATCTTCTGTATTATTACTAGCAGACATTGAATTATAGTTTTCAAAATCATCTGGTCATATGATTGTAGTGAAGCCTGGTCAAAGAAATCAAAATATTGTAATGTAGCCTTTTTACTGGATGAAAAAAGACAGATCACTGATCACGTCTTTTTTATGATTTCAGCACCATGTGTGGATGGACAGCACCAGTGGGTTGTTGGGGTGCCTGGACAGCTCCCCTAATAGCCGGCTGTTCCTATTGTTATCCAGTCATAAAGCAGACGAATCACTTTCCTAATTAACTGAAACATCTAACAACTACGCCCTCAAAACACTAGAGTGCCTCCAGAGCCACCACCTGGCTGGCTCCTCGTGACGTAAGATGAAAGAAAAGCTCCTTTGGCCGCGAGACACAAGACGATTAGTACGCGCGCACGAGAGAGAGAGAGAGAGAGAGAGAGAGAGAGAGAGAGAGAGAGAGAGAGAGAGAGAGAGAGAGAGAGAGAGAGAGAGAGAGAGAGAGAGAGAGAGAGAGAGAGAGAGAGAGAGAGAGAGAGAGAGAGAGAGAGAGAGAGAGAGAGAGAGAGAGAGAGAGAGAGAGAGAGAGAGTTAATATTAGTGCGATCCCAATCACACAGGAGGAGCGCCTCACCGTCTCTGCCTGTAAGAAGTGTACCGAAACTAAAACAACAGCTACAATGTCACTGATATAAATGCATTTTTACTGAAATGTAACTGGATTAGGTGAGTAGCAGACACAGGACACTGTCGGGAGTCGTTTTGTCGGACAAGCCTTTAATTCCAGGAAGAAGAACAGGGAGAGGAAAAAGTCATGGAGAAAAAAGGAGAATTAGAAAGAAGTTAGCGTCACTCTGCAGTGAACCAACCATTGGAGGACCTAAAACGACCCAGAACGAAGAATTGTCCGGAGAGGGAGAGGAGCAGGATGGGGATGGATTTCAGCACTCTTCGGACCCTCATCAGCAGATATGTAAGTTTTTACAGCGCCTTGCCTAAATAGGCTAACGTTACAATATGGCACTTAATGTATATGTGTCTAGGACGCCTGGCTTACGTTACACCGTCCGCTTTCAGTCCATGGCGGGTTGCATCTTCCAAGATGAATTGAAAACATTTGTGAGCCTTTGTCATAGGTTTCAATTGCGCAAAGAGAGGCATGCTACTCATCCGGATTAAGTTTCACTGGTGAGAAAGGGAGGGGGAGATGCCCTTTGGGGAACTACCTGACGCCATACGCTTCCAACCATGCCACTTTCAAAGGAAGTTATGTTTTCTATATAGTTTTGCCGGGCGGTGCCGTTTGAATGGAGAGCAGGGTGTAGCCAAATTCCATTCAAAAAGCGGCCGATTTAAAGTTTACTTGCTTATTTGCAGTTACATTATGCCCCATCAAATACGACTGATGGCCTGTTCGAATCGTTAGGGGCTACTGGTAAATTCGTCGTACAAGTGATGATCCACTAATCAGCACTCTGTTCAACGAAATTTCAGCTTGATTTATTTGCCTGTTATGGACCATCCCCTCATACACCGTGGTGCGTGGAGTAGGGAGTGAGCCTATTCTAAAAGTTGAGATTCGATTAAAAGTGCTGCTTAGTGGATTAGGCTATCTATATACCGAATTTACTGTTGGCTCCCCTTTATATACGGAAAGTATATTGAGTTTTGAGTAACACTTTACAATAACGTACACAAATACTATAGTAGTTACTAGTAAACTAACCATTAACTAATAGCCAGTTAATGAGTAGCTAATGAAAAATTTGGCATTAGTCAATCACTAGTTAATCATGAGTAGGTAGTCATTAGTTAATGATTAGTATCTAATTTCCTGAGTAGAGTAGTTAATCATTACCTAATGATTACTAAATGGTTGTGCTTGACCACTTGAAAGTACAGATGTAAACACCCCCAAGACACATTGAAGACAGATTGCAATCTGATCAGCCAAACCACCTCCGGAGGTGGTCGGGGACGCATTGTGTACACATTGAACACAAGTGTAAATGCAATGTGTCCTCTCAATCTGGATCCAGCAACTGTATGCAGATTGAGAGGACACTCATTTTGGGTGATCAGATTGCAATCTGATCACCCAAAACGCATGTTAACGCAGGTGTAAATGAAATCAGGCTAATGTGGTCAAGCACAATCTGATTGCAATCTGATGGCAGAAAATGCATGTTAATGCCAGGTGTAAATGGCCTCTATGTGTCCCCCCAATCTGCATACAGCAACTGTATGCAGATTGAGAGGACACCCGTTTGGGATCTGATCACCCAAAACGCATGCTAACGCCAGGTGTAAATTAAATCAGGCTAATGTGGTCAAGCACTATCTGATTGCAATCTGATGACAGAAAACGCATGTTAATGCCAGGTGTAAATGGCCTCATTGATAGGCAGTTCAGAAACACTTTAATCAACACAGTCTCACAGAAAATTGTAAAATAGCAACGTTTTGGACCAACGTTGCTATGTTACAATTTCGGCTCGAAAATTGTAAAATGGTAAGAGATCTTAGGGTTAGGGTTAGGGGAGGGGGAGGGGTTAGAAACAGAAAATCTCCGTAAACCACGCCCACCCCTGTAGAAACGTACGTTACCATTTTACAACTTCGGAGCCGAAATTGTAACATAGCAACGTTGGTCCACAAACGTTGCTATCTTAAACAATTTTGGGAGATTGGGTTGCTTTAATGGTCTAACAATTTAAATGGGATTATATCACTTGTAATGCAAGATTCCAGAGATCTATAAGCAAGATGCCAATAGAGACGCACTGCAGAAATTCGAATACTCCATTTTTAACAAGTCACGTGTCTCATAATCAGTGAAATCTTGTTTTCGTTAGAAAGTGGACATTTCTTCCAAAAGAGGATTTCACTTGTTTCCAATGCAGTTTCCTCTCGTTGCAGGAGTTTCCCCAGAAACAGGTGTTAGCTAATAGCTTAAAGCAATTCAGAATAAATCATATAACTGCACTATAATAACTGTAGATTCAATATCACTCTGGATACAAGTGGATTTTCATTGGAAACATTTAAGTGATTTTATTTGACCACGGTGGCAGATTGCACAGTAAAACTTTAATCCTCAACACTGGATTAAATCACTCATTTAGTATATTTTTTGTAGTGTTGACTTGGAATCCTTGGAAGGATCAGTTCCAGTGAAGCAGCTTGTGTCCCATTCGCTCTCATTTCTTTTCCTCTCAGCTGAAGCAGGACTACAAATGGAGCGCTCAGTCACATGAATGATGTAATCCAGTTGTTTTCCCCACTTGCTGGTCAAATGGATGGGCAGCCCTGGGCCAGCCTGCATTAGGCTACGCAGTAATGCATTTGGCAATAATCCAGACGGAGCAAGCGCTGCTCACATCATCACATGAGCGGCCCAGGTTTCTACCCTGCATGCTCAGGGAGGCTTAGACACGTCCTCCCAACTGTTGCAAAGGGCTGATTGAGTCGCTGCTGTGTGTAGATAGCCGGCTATAGAGGCGTATAGTGAGGAACCTGCAGAGACAGGCCTCTTGACTGTAAGAAATGGGGAGCTGATGAGGATCACAGCTGCAAAATGAGATGTATTGCTTCTGCAAAGCCTGTGATGACTGGTGAGGTTAAAGACACTCCGCCTGAGGAATACTGTAGATTAGGGTTAGACCGGTGTATCGCCTGCTGATATTGGCCGTTTATGAAATATAGTCTGCAAAACCTGGAAAGAAATGTTGTTTTCTCTGCACTTTTTGTTTAGTTGCACAATTGTTAAATTCTGTTTTTGGTCTAAATATTGTTTCAGAGAGGTTTTTCCATGCTGACAGGGGCGGGGGGGGCAGGAGAAATAGTGAATTCTTCCCTTATTTTGCATGAAAATGGTCAAATTAAAGATATTGAGTATCAGCACCAAATATCACCTTTTGGCAACAGCCTGAAAATATCTGCATCATCCTTCAAAAACCCGAAATAGGTTGAACCCTACTGTGTGCCCTACATTTCCACACTGGACAAAATGGTTTAATCAGATGCAAATAGATTATCTGATCAGTCAGTGATCTGTCCTGTTCAAACCATGTTTTATTTGTTCCAGTTCAATCTTAGTCTCCACAGTCGTGCATTTTTCTCTCCAAAAGTGTGTTGCATTTTTAAATTTAGACATTGGTCCCCCAGGAACTAGTCTGCTTCACAGGCTGGCAGCCATAATGCCTCGGGCGTGTTGCGATTTGTGTTTTCTCAGCAAACAAACTGACTAACAGATAGCCCTAATTCATTGCCGACCAGCCTTGGTTGGAGTGATAGTTGGTACAGGTGAATTTACATGAAACCAACAATAATGGAACAGAACAGAACAGAATTGAATCGAATCGAATCGAATCGAATAGAATCGAATCGAATAGAATAGAATAGAATAGAATCGAATCGAATAGAATAGAATCGAATAGAATCAAATAGAATCGAATAGAATAAACACTGTTTAAACACCTTTTAGGGCTTTTTAGCTAGATAAAGTCTTTGCTTCCACTCATGATAGTCAAATATTCAGAATGGACGTGCCCCCCAGTTAATTTGTTGTTGCGTACAACAAAATATATAATGTTGACAATATGGATGGGGGGACATGTTGTCAGCATTTAATTATTGGTCTTCACTGTCCTCTATGTTATATTAAAGAGACCAAAAGGTCCAAGTTTATCTCACTGTCTCCCTTTAGGTTCCTGTTAATGCTTTTTATTCAGAGTTGGACATGCTTTAGCACAATTGCACTCATCAGGGACAGCAGATAAACCAGGTGGTGCCCCAGCACCTGTCCTTTTGCCCTCTGAAGGATAAGTGCCCTTTTTGCCATACACGTCCGCGGCTGACATGACTGTGTGTCAGAGGCTGTAGCGGACTCATGTTTAAAGGTGGAGTGAAGATACTGATATCCTCTGAACTAGAATACCTAAGGCATCCATTGGTACCAAGTTAACATGCTTGTCAGGAAGGGGGCTAAATGACACCCCAATTTTAGGCGAATATGTTCTATAGGTACACATGGGTCCCCCATTTACAGACATGCCCACTTTATGCTATCCCATAAAACATGCAGTTTTTTTCATGCAGTAGAGTAGCCTATAAATGTGTTATTTTTGCCTTCTATTTGAATATTTATGCATACTGGGGTCCCTCAAAAGTCATAATAATAATTTGGCTATATGACTGCAAGATGAGACTCTTGTGGATTCAATGAGCCCATTTGTATTCATGTGTGATGATGTATTGTAGTGAGATCGTTTTTCAAAAATGGACCTTGCTGTATAAAATGACATATCTTTTTAGTTACTATTATATGTTTCTGTAGTAAGTGTTGAGCCTGTACTTTAGCAATAAGTTCATGCAAATCTGTGGTCTTGTGTTATTATTAGGGAGGAGGTGGGCACTTTAAGTGTGGTCACCCAGGGGCACCACACTGTATTAATCCGGGCCTGATTGTATGTCACTTTATTTTTGCTATCAATAATTATGAGAGGGGTGCCCTTTTTTCACCTGAGCAGCACCCGCCCCCCAAAATGTCTGTGCACGCCACTGACGCTCAGAAAACATTGAGTGTTGCTATTGGTTAATATGCGACTACAACAACATGCCTCCTGGGTTAAATGCTGTTGACACAAAAGGTTACAGAGCTCACCGTCATTGTCACATGAAAAGTAATGGGTAGTGTGTCATCATCACTCACTACTTTAGTCAGTCCAGCGGTACAGCAGTAATACATCCAGGGCAGGGGAAACCCATCTCAACCCAGTTTGCCCATTTCATTTGAGATTCATTTGAGTTTAGAACACCATTAAAAGGGAAAAGGAATTAAGAAGCTGAAATAGTTGTGAAATGTTGCAATATTTAAAATTATTTGGCATGACAATAGTCAAAAAGATTGCTTATCGGCGCAATATCGGCAGCTTCAGCGCAAACGGAATTATTTTAATGTGATTATGAGAATACGCAAATTAAGACACGAGTGATGCACTGTAAACTTATGATTCTAATTCACTTGAATTCAGTTTGTATTGGGAGTAGTGATACAGTATGTGTAGGCTTAGGCTATATGCTGTGGTACCAGTTGGTTTGTATTGGGAGTAGTGATACAGTATGTGTAGGCTTAGGCTATATGCTGTGGTACCAGTTGGAGGGCTGTTTGCACTTGTAAGACTGTCTCTCCAGTCGCTGCCATCTCTGGTTAGCCACAGAAGACGTTATATAAGCCTATAGCCATCTTTTAAAGCCTTAACATGTAGGCCCCTATCGTTGCATCGGCCTAGTTTCTACGCCGAGCGCCTGGCACAGTGGGCGTGGACCAGCGCACTTGATATCTTGGTCTTGGCGCTAGACGCAGCCTAAAGCATTACAACCATGCCTTTTAAGCGTAAAATTATGCACCGTCATGCTCATTGGATAAGTGCAATAAACGAATCGCACGCTTGCCTTTTAAGCTCCAATTCCAGTGGTCCAGCAAAACCAGACAGAAGCCAAGCACTCTGCCCCCCCCCCCCTCCCTTCATCCAGTCTGTCTGTCTCCATATAGGCTATTATTCCATATTATTATGCTTCTCAAACCAATCTAACTGCAGTTTAAATACTGCAAGCATGTAAATACGCTACACTATAGCAAGATCAAAGTGAAAAGAATGTTCTAAAGGCATCAGCTAGAAAAATATAGCCTATCCCTATATGATGAGATTAATTTTATATTGGTGAAAGTTTGTCCAGAACGATATCGTTTTCTCTCCCCTGCTGCAGGTAGAATGATGCACATAAATATACCCTACATTATGTAAAGTCATTGCATAAATGTGTTTTTATTGTAAAACTAAATGTGAAGTAGGGCCAAGTTATTGGAGCGGACACGTTCCGAAGCGCGTTCCGCTAACACTTATCTAAATCACGTTAAATCTACAAGAGATATATATAGGCCCAGGAGGACATATATGTTTCACTTAGGGTGGTGTTTTAATTTCGATGTTTTATTTGGTCCAATATTGAAATGTTCTACAATTGCAGGCTGTGTAACCATTACACATTATTTTAGATCAACCTTTTATATCTATTTCGCCTCATTTGGTTGCTATTTAGTAGCGAAATGGAGTACCCAATTGCATGCTGGGACATTCACAGGCAGTGAACTTACAACTGCTATTTCCTATAGGACGTGTGTTGTGTCTGTCTGAGTGAGGGAGTCAGAGAGAGACAGTCGTATTGTGCCTGTCAGACTGAGGAGAGAGGGAGAGAGTGACACAGAGAAGGGTGACAGAGGAGAGAGCCAGAGGGGAGGGAGAGAGCCAGAGGGGAGCGCTCCGCACAACTGGCGCACTGAATAGGCCTGCTTTTCAAAAGCGCAAAGCGCTAAATTTACGCCAGGTGGGAAGATAGCAGTACGCCGAGATTTAAGGCCGACACGCCCACTCTGGCCCATTCTGGGACTGCGCCACGCCCATTCGGCCTAAAGCGCATTTGGCAGCGTAAAGCCATATTGATATCTTCCCGAAACAGGCGCAAGGCACGTTTTTTTGCGTTTAAGGCCCGTTTTAGCGCCGAAGGCCTGTGAGAGAATAGGGCCCGTAGAGTTGTAATCTTTGCGGCGTCGCCCCTGTCCCGGCCCAATGAGAACTGATGGCATTGCAGTGACATGCAATAGCACCAGAACTTACTGTACTTTTACTGTATTCACTCTGATGGCTTGCTTCCTCTGTCAGTGTATCGTGGGTCCTGAAAATGTTTGAAAAAGTCTTAAATTGTCTCACTCACTATAAGACAAGACTAGGGATGGCACGATACCACTTTTTCCATATTTGATCCGATACCGATACCACAACCTTGAGTATCTGCCGATACCGATATCAATCCGATTCGATTTTTTCCCCTTGCTTATACAACTAAGCTGTTAATAATAAATTTACCACTGCACATTGCTTACCCAGCCATCTAAACATTATGTTCAATCTGTGGAACAATATTTATTCCCTAAATGAAAGGCTATATATCCCAGAACATAGACTCAATTCAACAACATAAACATTCTAAATTGCCTGGTGACTTTGTCACTACATTTTGTGATTTTTGGCAACTTTATTTCTAAAAAGCAACTAGCGAGAAGTCTGGCAACTTTTTATGACCATGAGATGCAATGTTAAAGTGTTGAATGCCAAAGCTTTTGCCAATAACAGCGTTCCCACACACAGCGTAGTCCCCCCTACCTCCGCTGTGAGTGGAGACTGTACTAAGTTATATATATTGATATGCAAATTAGCATGTGATGTCAGTTATCGCATACACTGCATACCGCGCTGTTGAGCCACCCTAAATCACCACAGAGGCAATTCCTTCACCGCGACAGACCTATTTACAATCTCTTGATTAAACCTCGCTGATTGTTGGAGCCAGTGAGGCTGGCTCCTGATTTCCTGATTTTAGTCACAAACTCACAACACACACATGCATGCATTGCACACACACACACACGCACACACACACACACACACACACACACACACACACACAGTCACGCGCACACACACACAGTCACGCGCGCACACACACACACACACACACACACACACACACACACACACACACACACACACACACACACACACACACAAACACACACACACACACACACACACACACACGCACACCTATGTGGCAGAAGTGAGGTGTTACTGGTTTCCTGCTGGTTTCTCATGCGTTTGCAAAATTCATGACCACATGACCAATTCATGACCACGTATGAAATGTCCGCACCAAGCACATCCAGTGCTAAATGTGTATGTGCAACACACATCTGATGAATTAAAAATCATTTTTTTTAATCAAAAGCATTTTCTGTTTTAGAATAATATTTATTTTCTGATTTGCTATCAATCAGGAATGAATTACGGTAAACTAATTCAGTAAGGAGATGAAGAATTGCCTTCATGTTTTATTAAGAAACCAATGGTAAGAATGATACCCAATCAACTTACATGTTATTGTTCTCCCACAAAATCCTGTTTTTCAAGATTCATACTAGGAATTTTGAAATGCTGAAACATGTCCTGTTCTTGAATATCCAATGCTAGATGATCTGCTAATTTATTTAAATATGAGAATAATCAATAGTTGCAGCACTAGTGCATGACTGAGTCAAGCAGGAAAGCAGTTACGTCGTGTGTGTGTGTGTGTGTGGGGGGGGGGGGGGGGGGGGGGGGGGGAAGCAGCCAGTCAACATTCCTCTGCTGCTGACTAATCTGGATCTCTGGAAAGGAAGTGCCTCCCCTCTCTGTCTGGTTCCATGTCTATAATCCAGTTGGCAGCTATTTCAAAAGCTCAACCTCTTACCTCCGACTGCATAGATCCCCCCCCCCCAGTAATTACTTTACTATAATGTAGTATGCTACGAATTAAGGTCATAAGGATTTGTGTCCGTCTTCAAAAAGGCGAGTAAACTACTGGATAAAACAGGTTGAGATGGGTTTAACTTCTAGCGTGGCAAAAACCGTCCTGATAATGTGAGCTCACATTCTGTTTGGCTCTATGTATCAGTCTGGACTTCCAGGGATTTCCTGACATTGCAATGTAATCCGGCCAATCAGGGACTGCCACATAGTTGATGACACAACCAGGACCATCGGGGATGCCAGCGGCAAGACGGCAATGGCGTCTCGCGAAGCAACGAGCAGTAACATTAGTAGAGTAAACGCAGCCATAAGTATATAACAACAATTAAAGGTACATTCAGCGATGTTTTTGTGTTCAAATAAGTGTTAATGACTCTATATTCGGACAGCAATCACTGAAATAGAGTGTTTGGTCAGTGACTTGAAACCTCAAACCCCCCGCTGCGGGTTTAAAGAAAATATTTTTTCAATGTTGTTCTCTTAAGTTTTGGTCCAAGTGAAATGTTCTATGGTCTCTCCCGATTATAGCGTTAGCTGAACCGTTTGGTTTGATGAAGTACAACTATTTTATAAGCATTTTACAAAATGTCTATGGGAAAATAAATGGCGGATGAAAATCTCTGGTACAGTGCTGAAGCAGGAAGTGACGTTCCACTTTGCCTCTCTATTGTGGCACTGCACCACGCCTCTTCAGCGTAAAGTGCATTTCGGGCCTTAAAACATGACGGTATCCTCCCGAGTCAGCGGTAGGCAGGCGTAAAGCATGTTTTTTTGCGTTTAAGCTTAATGCCAGTTTAGCGCCTAAGGCCAGGGGGAGAATAGAGCCCTATATGTATTTTTTCACCCCGAATCCAACATTTTGAAATGCAGGATTGCAGGGACAGAGGGCTGAAATTTCAGAGTTGAAGTGTGTGAAGGTGTGTATTGTGTTCATGCAAAAACAAAATGGGGGGGGGGGGGGGGGGGGGTGCCTCTGACACCCTTGAAATGCAGGGTGTCAGAGGCAGACTAGGGAAGTCTGGAGTCAGTAGTCTGACTACTGGACTACTGGAGACAGTAGTCTGGAGCTGGTAACACAGGAGGAGGAACACAGTAGTCTGGAGCTGGTAACACAGGAGGAGGAACACAGTAGTCTGGAGCTGGTAACACAGGAGGAGGAACACAGTAGTCTGGAGCTGGTAACACAGGAGGAGGAACACAGCAGTCTGGAGCTGGTAACACAGGAGGAGGAACACAGTAGTCTGGAGCTGGTAACACAGGAGGAGGAACCCGTCTGGAGCTGGTAACACAGGAGGAGGAACACAGTAGTCTGGAGCTGGTAACACAGGAGGAGGAACACAGTAGTAGCCAGGTGACACAGGAGGAGGAACACAGTAGTAGCCAGGTGACACAGGAGGAGGAACACAGTAGTCTGGAGCTGGTGACACAGGAGGAGGAACACAGTAGTCTGGAGCTGGTAACACAGGAGGAGGAACACAGTAGTCTGGAGCTGGTGACACAGGAGGAGGAACACAGTAGTCTGGAGCTGGTAACACAGGAGGAGGAACACAGTAGTCTGGAGCTGGTAACACAGGAGGAGGAACACAGTAGTCTGGAGCTGGTAACACAGGAGGAGGAACACAGTAGTCTGGAGCTGGTAACACAGGAGGAGGAACACAGTAGTCTGGAGCTGGTAACACAGGAGGAGGAACACAGTAGTCTGGAGCTGGTGACACAGGAGGAGGAACACAGTAGTCTGGAGCTGGTAACACAGGAGGAGGAACACAGTAGTAGCCAGGTGACACAGGAGGAGGAACACAGTAGTAGCCAGGTGACACAGGAGGAGGAACACAGTAGTCTGGAGCTGGTGACACAGGAGGAGGAACACAGTAGTCTGGAGCTGGTAACACAGGAGGAGGAACACAGTAGTCTGGAGCTGGTAACACAGGAGGAGGAACACAGTAGTCTGGAGCTGGTAACACAGGAGGAGGAACACAGTAGTCTGGAGCTGGTAACACAGGAGGAGGAACACAGTAGTCTGGAGCTGGTAACACAGGAGGAGGAACACAGTAGTAGCCAGGTGACACAGAGGGCGGCGGATCACATGAACTCGGCGGCTCTGTCTGCTTCTCAATAATTGAAAAGTGAGGCTGGCTGCCATCCGTGTGTTATGGGAGTCGTCTACAGCGGGTTTCACAACGTCGAGTCCAGGGGCACCCAGGGGTGCTTGAGGGGGTTCCAGGGTGTCCCCAGCCAAAGAGTAGTTTGATTTCACTATTATGTAAGAACCAGGCACGTGCACACATAGACATGAAAGGGGGCTTGAGCCCCTGCCTTTTTTTCAGTCTGTAAAAAGTGCCCTTTTTTTTTTTTTTTTTTTTATAATACATTTTTCATTTTCATTCCAACAACACATGAACAAAACAAACAGCTCAGACACATGAAAAAATTAAATAAGAAGTGCCCTTTCCTGACCATGAATGCATTTCTAATGGTGCTTTGTATGGAAATTGCCCTTTCCATGCCGTCACTGAAGGCAGCATTCAAAGAGAAATGCCTTTTCCGAGCTCTCTTGGCCTTGAATGCACCATTTGTAATAGGCCTCTGCATGGAGCAGTGTTTTTCTAAACTGCCCCTGAAGGCACCAACCCAAAAATGAACCCAAAAATGAATGAATAAATAAATACATAAATAAATAAACCACCCAATAAATAAATAACCAAAATATAGGGAACAAATGCAGAATTGTTGCTCTTGAAAATATTTTTTACTTTACACTATTGGAAAGGGATGTTGTGTTGTTGAATCAGCAAAAAATAAAAAAAATTCTAATACACCTTATCTAAATCTTCTGTCTTGCTTTTTAGAATTATGGTTAAAATGCATGGTATATTACAAGCCTCACTCAGTATCGTTCAATGTTTCTGCCTGTGTTGCTATCTGTTGTAGTACAACAACCTAAAGGGAGAAAAGGAGCAAATAAATATTGATGCTTAAATGATTTCACAACAGTATTGCAACAGCATGCAACTTTTATATACTAATATTATTCAGTTATGGAGTTATTTTTCCGTGACAAGTCTCATCCTAAAATGAGATATTCCTCTAAATCTGGTTAAAATCGGAATATTTAAAATGAGTTATACCCCTAAATTGGCCTTCAAATTGCCTCAAATTTCCGCCGCCGCCCTCCGGACGCCGGCTGTAGTGCCCTTTTATGAATTTGAGCCCCTGCCCCTCTAATGTTCTGTGCACGTGCCTGGTAAGAACATTAGAAATTATCCCAACTGCAGAATGTGTAAGAATGACTATTTTAATAATAGATTTTATCACTATTATATAGTTCTACAATCTTCTTCCCATAATACCCTATAGCTTGAATCAGTTAGATACTACTTAACTGTGATGTATGTATACGTATGAATTTATGTCATTAAGATTTTATCATGTGGTAAAATATTAGAGATGCTGCGATCGAGATTTTTCAATTCCGATCCGATTTCGATATTTTAGCTCAAAACCGATCCGATTCCGATCAAATTTCGATACCGATTTCGATCCGATACCGATACAGCACATATTTAAGTCTCTCTATTCTGTCTGATAGCTAGCAGGCAACAAACATTTTTAGGGTTAGGTATGTATGTGTGTGCTTTGGTAATATAGTATGTAAACGATTTAGTTCATCTAATTCATTTGATGTAAAACTAAAACATAACAATCAAATTAGGGCTGGGCGATATGGCCCGTGACAAAGCAACATTATTAAATAATTTAGAGCAATGAAACACGCAGAGTAATTAACCTTAAAGACGTTAACTCTCTCTCACATGTAGGTACACACAATCAGACAGACTCCTGCTGCACTCTCTATAGCCTACATGGAGTAAAGAAACGCTTCAATGAGGTAGCCTATGTGCTCTCAAAACAAACATTTTGGAAGGATTATTCGCTGTAATTATTATTTGAAGTGTCCATATAATGCCACCGCAGATTTTCTGTTGTGGACTCGACTGTGATCTATTTGTCAACTTTACTGCAACGTGAGTAGGCTGTGAACAATTGAGTGCGCATGAGGTAATTAAAAGAAATCAGACAGCGAGTCTGGCCGTATCTGCAAGCCGTGTGCGCACCTGCTGCACTACTACTTTAGCCTACTACTGCAACATGGCCAATTGAGAGCGCATGAGGTAATTAAAAGAAATGGGGAAGAATAAGAACTGTTTCTGTAGCCTGCCTAGTGCCTACCTGCTACCTCCATTTGAAACACTGCGCGGTCACGCCATCCGCACTTTGGGGAAGCGTAGTCGGTCGCGCTATCTGAAGACCATGGATTAATTGAAGAAAGACCGACATGAAAGCAGCAGCGCAACTCATCCAGAGCAGGCCTAGGCTACAACTGTTGTCGCGCAGGGCAGCATGTGATGTGAGTGTCTGTGTGTGTGTGTGTGTGTGTGTGTGTGTGTGTGTGTGTGTGTGTGTGTGTGTGTGTGTGAGAGAGAGAGAGGGGGGAGAGAGACAGAGTTATTAGCTGCTTTGCACACCTTGGAAGCTCTGCTGTGCTCCTCCTGCGTCCGGAGACATATTACATTAAATTGGCCGTTGCGGGCTGCTGGGTTGGGCTGGGTTCGGAATTTTCAGATATTTTAACGGGGCGGGCGGGGCGGGCTGGCTCCAATGACGGGTTGGGTTCAGGCGCGTAGCCACGGGTGTGCTAGGGTGTGCCAATGCCACCCAGACAGGCCGCTGGCACACCCAAAAAAAATGGGGTAAAAAAGGTTTTTTGTTTTGTCTGCAAAACACATGTCAACGCTGTCATGCACTGTGTCCAACTGTCCGCCTGCAAGTAAATCCATAGAGAAAATAAGTAGCAAAGAGCGTTCCCATCTGCAACGAAAATCACTTCCTTGTTTGCCTGAGACGCATGTGTACCCATGCGTCTCAGGCAAACAAGGAAGTGATTTTCGTTGCAGAGAGGTAACCCTCTTGGAACCACTCTTGCTGGTTCCTCTCGCTATGGATTTACTTTGAAAATGACAGTTTCGCGTACTTTGGATTATTATTTGATGATCGCATGGTGAGTACACAAGTCACAACATGTATGTGATTGTTTCTAGCGCTGTTGTGTGTGCTTTTGGGGGAATGAACGGCGGTAGCATATTAGAGACTGCCACACTACTGTACTATCTAACTAGCGTTAACAGTACTAGCAGCCCCCATGTATCACTGTGAAACGCACTTTCTAATGCACGCCACGCACAGTGAAGATGTTGGCGGCGTGTCCCTTCGCATTTAACGTTAGCCAGGAGACTTTTCAGTCATGCATCTGCATGCGTCTCAGATTTCTAATAATATACGGGTCCACACGAACATGCCAACCAAATTTGCGTTCTTTCCCGACTAGAACACGCATTGGAAAAAGTAGGTGAGACTTTTTTGAGATACTAAACAAAGTGGTTTTACATGTTGCCAAAAAATACAATTTAATTGACTGCTTCTACCTGCTAATAATGAGTGCGAAAAGGAGCAAACAACACACAAATATTCCTCTAAATCTGGTTTGAAAAGACCCAAAATTTTTTTGGCGGCGGCCTTGCGGCCGCCGCCAGATAGTCCGCCCCCTGGCACACCCTGGCTTTCTGTGGCATACCCAATGAGCCGAGTCTGGCTACGCTAGTGGTTGGGTTGGGGCGGGCCTTAAAAAAACCTGACCCGCGCATCACTACTGGCCATCCTAGGCTCAACGCGGCCTCTGTGTGCTGCTGCTGCTGCTGCTGCTGCATGCTGGATAGAAATCCTGGAGCGGAGTCATGGAATGGAGTGCTTATATCGGAGCCTTGGATCGGTAATTTTCGCTGGAATCCGATCCGATCCGATCCATGTTTTTTGGCTGATATCGCGCCGATATCCGATCACATGATCGGATCGCAGCATCTCTATAAAATATTATTGAATTGGGTTTGTAACAAAAACCATAGGGTAGTAAACTATAGTAATAGTCTTTCCTGTACATTCTCTGAGGGTGTGTTCAGAAATAGCACTCCGAGCGCCCAGATTGCACTCTAGCACAAACTGGAGCATTCGTAAATTGGGAGCGCTGTTGGAATACAGTGTTCGGTTATTCAGAGCGCTACACTCTCGGAGTGGCAGAGCGCACTGTCGGCACTCCATCTGAGGAGTTGGAGCGTCAGAGCGCCAAGAGATAATGAACTGCTAAAATTATGGATGGGGCCGATCCGATCCAATATCGGTATTGGGTGCCGATATTGGCACTAATTCACGGATCGGATCGGAATCGTTTTTTTTTTTTTTTTGCAATTCCAGCGCAGGCCGCACGCTGGCCGTAATTTGCCCATGTATAATAGTATCCTCCTTTGCCTTGTATATTTTCTTAATTTTGTCTGCTTTTTGCAAGGTATATTTAAAAAGAAAATCTTTAATTGGCCAAATATTTGCCTATACTGTATATTCAAGAAAAATATTGGTATCAGCATAATATTGGTATCGGCAGATATCCAAATTCAGGTATCGGAATCGGATCGGAAGTGAAAAAAGTGGATCGGTGCATCCCTAGCTAAAATGGTTAAAAAAAACACAGGGGGAGAGAAGAGAACGGAGGAGAGGAGCTGAGAGCAGATAAGAGTGAGCTGTTTGTACAGTATGTGTAACAGTTAGCTAACTGCTAGCCAGTACAGTAGCATGTGTTTCTAAAACTAATGACCCGTTCGTTAATTCATACAGAAAGAGCACGCTTTGCCTCTTTGAACAGCCGCACTCTCATTTTCGTGCAGAGCGTCAGATTGGATTTCCGAACGCACCCTGAATTAGATTATAGTGAAATTAAACTATTCCTAATTTTTCTGAGGTCCCACTAGAGCTCCCGAAAGCAAGCTCCCTAAAGCACCTATGGGTGTCCCCGTACCCCAGTTTGACAACCTCTGGTCTCCAGTGAGTGGGGTGAGACAAGGTAGAATAGATGGACAAATAGGTAGATGGACAGATAAACATGACTACTGTGTTGTCTTACTCGTGTCTTCTGTGTCTGATCCTTTAATAGCTCTCAGTTGGCAGAAGTGGGCCTCTTAATACCTGCTCATATTGATCTCAGCTCAGCTGATGCTCTAACTCAGGGGTGAGCAACATGTTTTTTCCTGAGGGCCATACTGACTTACATCAAGTAAGCGAAGGGCCACACATTGGAGATTATACCTTCCAACACTCCTGATTTTCGCAGGAGTCTCCATATTTTTAACCCTCTCTCCCGTTGTGATTGGTAATTTCTTGTTAATCTCCTGATATTATAGTGATGCAAATCCAATGGCTGTAGCAGATGAGATGTATTAACATAATTCTGCCTTATATTGAGTTTTTGGGCGTTGTTTTGTTTTTCTTTGAGTCCGGCCCTGGGGCCGCATTTTGCCCTAGGCCCCAGGCCCCAGGGCCGCAAGAAATGACTGTAGAACAGTCATTTCTTACACATGATGACATGAGATTACTTTTAGTCATAAAAATGATTGAAAGATAGCCTATTCAATATTCCAGACTGAAATGTTATAACAGAAGTGGAGTATTGGCCAGAATGACATGAACATTTGGACACTTATTTAGCGGGTATCTTGCACTGTATAGTAATATATAGTAATAGGGTTTTTACAATATTACTGTATTTCTTTTTATATATATATACTATAAGTACAGTCTTGTTACCCTGTAGTTATACTATAAGTACAGTCTTGTTACCCTGTAGTTATACTATAAGTACAGTCTTCTTACCCTGTAGTTATACTATAACTACAGTCTTGTTACCCTGTAGTTATACTATAAGTACAGATCTTGTTACCCTGTAGTTATACTATAAGTACAGATCTTGTTACCCTGTAGTTATACTATAAGTACAGTCTTGTTACCCTGTAGTTATACTATAAGTACAGATCTTGTTACCCTGTAGTTATACTATAAGTACAGTCTTGTTACCCTGTAGTTATACTATAAGTACAGTCTTGTTACCCTGTAGTTATACTATAAGTAGAGTCATGTTACCCTGTAGTTATACTATAAGTACAGATCGTGTTACCCTGTAGTTATACTATAAGTACAGTCTTGTTCCCCCATAGTTACACTATAAGTACAGTCTTGTTACCCTGTAGTTATACTATAAGTAGAGTCATGTTACCCTGTAGTTATACTATAAGTACAGATCGTGTTACCCTGTAGTTATACTATAAGTACAGTCTTGTTCCCCCATAGTTACACTATAAGTACAGTCTTGTTACCCTGTAGTTATACTATAAGTACAGTCTTGTTACCCTGTAGTTATACTATAAGTACAGATCTTGCTACCCTGTAGTTATACTATAAGTACAGTCTTGTTCCCCCGTAGTTACACTATAAGTACAGTATTGTTACCCTGTAGTTACACTATAAGTACAGTCTTGTTAGCCTGTAGTTACATGGTTATTTGCGGGCTGTATTCTAAAGCGTTACTGATTTCGGTGGTGACCTTAGGTCTGACTAGATCTGCAATGATTCAATCAGTCAGCGCAGATAAAGTGTTTAGCCATTGAGCTATTTCTAAAATGTTGGCCATTTGAAGCCAGATTTAGAGGATTATCTCATTTTAAATTAACATTAGACTGTTGTGATGTCGTTATTCGGTTTTAACCATCAATATTTTGCTCCTTTTCTCATTAGGGTAAATACTGTATATTTATTTAGAGATAAACATTCGGCGGCGACCAAAGGTCCCCAGCTAAAAGATTTCAGGGGTTACCTAATGTCTGACTAGATCTGCAATGATTCAATCAGTCTGCCCAGATAAAGTGTGCTAAATCCACTCATGATTGATTGATTTATCAATCAATCAGTCCATGATTGATGAGTGGACTAAAAAATATTCACCCAACCTTAGAAGATAGATAATAGATAGTTAGATAATGAGTGAATTTTTGTTTTTGGGTGAACTTATCCTTGAAAATGAGAATTTCAGGATTCAGGGAAGGCAATTTTATTTTGAAGGACAAACGTGCCGCCGGGTTTTGACGTGTGTTCGTGTGTCTGCCAGCGACTCCTGCTGTCAACCTCATGCTAATCAGTTAACACCCTGCCATCCATACTGTGGGCCATCCACACAGTGCAGCAGGTTAACCTCTTTACTCAGGGACTTAGAGGCTCTCACTAAGCCATTTGCTCTTGGTATTGTTCCACCTCTAGTCTGACTGCTGCTTCACTTTCCAGCCACAGATTAGCCCTCACTTGTTGTTGTTTACGTGAAGCTGCAGTACGAGCCATATATGTCAAGTTCTGCACTGACAATTAGCCCACGATCTTCTGCATGTTTTAGTGGGAGGTTACATTATATATGGAGGAAACATCAGGGGATGTTTCAAAATCTACAGAAAATGTCCAAAGATATATATTTAGATCACAAGTGTTGAACACTAGAAATATATTTTTGTCATGAGCTGACAATATACTGTATATCTACTGTAGCTTAGGTTACACAAAATATAATTTGAATGTTGAAATTTATTTATTTTATTCTTATTTTTTCCCACATCGGATGCTGATCCCTCACTCCCACCACAACATCACCTGAATAACAATGTCTTCTTTGTCATGTTTACTGGATAAATAAGGGTTCAAATAGAAAACCTGAAGCTGCTTCACAGTATTCCTGCCTGTTGAGACTCAACTCTTAGGGCCTGTGTCCACCTAGCGTCTTTTCCTCAGGTCCAGCGTCTTTTTTCAGTTGTTTCCAATGGGGGGAGAGCGTATGCGGGCGCACACGGACGTCTAGAGAAAGTGCGCTGCGCCCAGCGTCTATTTTCAGAGTGCTCCGTCGTTTTTGTGCACCCGACTCCCAGCTCTTCCAGTTGAAAATATTTTAACTTTTCAGAAAGACGCTGGTGTCGGGTGCTGCTTTTCTGGCAACTTAATCATGGAGAAACTATCGCAACAGAGACAGAAAGGCTCAATTGTGGGAGCAGATTGCCTAGACACTTGATATTTCTGGTGAGTGTTGAGCTAAATCACTGTATGTGTGTTGGTTGCTAATGTTAGCTGTCAGCTATCAAGCTACTACCGCACTGAACTAACGTTAGTTTCACACTGCTTCCTTGTATATTGTGCGCTGAGATCAGCGCTCCCCAGCGCACTCCCAGTGTTTAACAGTCGGAAAAAGACGCTAGGTGGACACAGGCCCTTAGTCACTACATCCAAACAGTGTCTGCTGGAGAATGCATGCTCCATTAAGGGGCTGTATCACTGTTGTTCCAGTAACATTAACGGTGTATTACAGCCTATTGAACAAGGGAGACAGATGATGGATCGCTCCAGGTTAATGGTGCGTAGAGACCTCTATTGAAAGAGGGAGAGAGAGACAGAGCGACAGAAAGAGATGTTTGAACTTGGGTCATCATCATAGCATTGCTCTGGGTTGCCAGCGAAAGTGCTGAGGGGGGCAGGTACACTTAAATGTTCTCCCTGTCTGAGGGAATGATAGCCGGGCCGACTCGCCATTCCCCACAGGTCAGGAGAGAGAGAAAGAGATGGAGAGAACAGAAGAGAAGCGAGAGTCCACCTTCCCCCTCCACCTAAACGCTGACCGTGCACTCAGGAGACTTAACCCCCCTCTCTCTTCCATTTCTTCACTTGCCCCCCCCCCCCCCCCCCCCCCCCACTCTTTGCTTTGCTTGAGAGACATTAGAAGGAGACCATTAGGACACTATTGACTATCTGGATTATTGGCCAGTAGCACCCACCTCTGACCGTACGTTGAGACAGGAAGTGAGGCACGATTGTCCAGCCATTATGATCAGTGGTTTTGGTTGACATCTTTATTGACTCTTATTACTTAACTTTTGGCTTGAAGCTAGACTCTATAGTTAAAGTGTAACTAACCCCCAAAACACTTTTTTTCAGCTTTTAACCAATATATATGACTTTGGGGGTGATGTGTGAAGAATTCTGGTCAGAATTTCCACATTTGACACCAAACTGTTGCCATTTTACCATTTGTATCATTTTTCAGCAGCATAACTGGCATAAGCGCCCTCTAAGGGTCGAACACTGCTTTTTTTTCTTTTCTCAAATGAATGGGAGATTAGGGACACACTGACGTCACAGTGCCCCCAAAGACTATGGGATTTCAAGATAATTACTCCCCTACCCCCCCTGTACCCTTTCGGCTCCTCAGAACTCCAAGCCTATTCTTATTGAAGTTTGCTCTTAAAATACTGAACCAAACATCGTCAAAGTTGGCACATGTCTTAATTATAGTTAGTTTCCCGCTGAATGTGTCACTACTTTATTAATATCTTACCTGGATAAGCTCGAATGATGATGTTTATATTATCAGTCCGAGTTGGAAGCACTGTCTCCAGCCCAGCCAGGCGGGAGCGGGCGGGAGAGAGTCGTACTGTAACCTCATGCACTAGCACCAAGCTCCGGGCGCGCGCGCAGCAGCAGCAGCAGCAGCAGCAGCAGCAGCAGCAGCAGCAGCAGCAGCTCTGTGCTCAGAGCACAGAGAGCACAGTCTGACATTTCCGCGGCTATCAGTCCGACTTGGAAGCACTTTCTCTCGGCCAGTCTGCTCTCTCATGCACCCGCGGGGGCGCGCGGCAGCAGCACACAGCAGCAGTGAGAGGCGGGGGCTTTCAACAGTCTGACATTTCAGCAAACAAATCTCGTCGCAGTTTAGCGGACATGTAAAATATAACGCTATACTACGACGTGACAATGTGACAAAGCTTCTCTAAACATATCGGCTAATATAATATCATCACTGTGTACAAGCAACGCCAACTTTTCTGGAAATCAAGTCAGCAGAGCAGAGCGACTGGCTCTGTCTGTGTGTGTGTGCTGCTCGGGGGGATTCGCATGGGAACAGTGTGAGGAGGAGAAGAGCTCTGCGCTGCCTCCTGCGCCCTGAGAGCAAAAATCAGAGGTGTTGTAACTTTCAACAAGAATCACGAAAAGCCCCAAAACGCAAATTAAAAACGGATTTCATTGCGCGGTTTATCTCTAGTTAGACGAGGGAATTACGTGGAGAAATCTCGCATTGTGTTACCCCAGAGCGAGAGGTTTGTCCTCACTGTGTGCTGTGTGCTGCGAGCAGCGAGGCTCTTAACGTAAGTTTAGACAAGCCACGCACACACAAATGGGACAAAATGGGACAAAAATAATTAAATTTCTAGTTCGCCACTGAATGGCCAAATTGATATAACTATCAACCATTTCTGGATTTTCTGTTTCCATACAGGCCACCAGCGTTGGCTAGTTGTTGATATTTATAAAGATATTGCCCCTCTCAAATAAATTATTTTTGAGGCAGTAGGCAAACTGTAATGGCGTCGATTTCCGAAAAAAAATCTGGACTTGAACACAGCCAAAGAGTCCAGTATAGACAAGAGCATATGTCATTTCTTGGTTTTTTCCATAGGTATTTTCAAATCACTGTTCTAATACATATCTAGGGGGTTAGTCCCCCTTTAAGTAGGCCTGTCCCAAATGCTTCGAAGCTTCAATCGATGCCATTGGTAATTGATTTCCTAATCAGTATTCGAATGCTTAGTTTTTTCTTCTTAAATTTTAAATTTATTTTTAAATTGTAATCCAACATTATTCATTATGTATCAACATTCATTATTATTACTTATTCTCTTAGACAAGGACATTGTGCCTCACAGCTCTCATCTAACGTTACTTACCAGCACTGAAAACTGTGACGGAAAAATGGCCGTAAAGAGTGTGTTTTGCAGCACAACGATATAAACAATAGAGCATAATATGAAACAATAGACATTTTATATCGTGAAAACGATATATATCGGATTCGTTATATCGCCCAGCCCTCATTATTTGTAAACTCTTTACTACATATTCTGCTGGTAAATGCAGCGAGGGAAGTAAAACGACTCAATAGACGGAGTCACACCATGCATTCCAGTTTGTCCTGCCTCTCTAGACTACTGTCAGCACAAAGAGTCATCTGAATGAACATGCCTTTGATTTCTTTGATCTTCTGCTGTGCTTTTGGTCACTATACCCAGACACAAGCATCTCTGTAGCTTCTGCACAAGACCCCACTCAACCTTGAGCCAGTGACAATGTAGCAGCAGGGCCAGAGTGAGACTTAGGGCTTGCAGGATAGAGACTCATCCCTGCTTATGTACTGGACGTTCATCTTGTCGTTGCTGTTTGAGGATAATGCTGACATTTGGATGTGTTTTCCTCTACAAATGGCCCATTGATTACAGATTAAGGAGCTGGTATTGCAGCTCCTCCTGAGATGGAGATAAAAGCTTTTCAATGGCATCCAAAGGGAGCCCTTCTCAAGCCACTTTTGCAGTTCGCAGCCTTGTAGCGAGTTGCTGTCACGTTATGGCAACTTTAAAATATTGTTTCTTGCAGACAGTACATTTGTTGCCAAGCAACAATACTCAAGTATGCCATTGAAACTATTCAAGGCGCAAGCTGACCCAATGCAATGCTGATTATTCTATAATGTCCATTGTCCACCGTACTATGACAGGCACCGTGAAGGAAATAACCATGAACCATGAATTATATTGTTGGCAAATGACCAGGGTATAAGCGGGGTGATCATTACATTACATTACATTACATTACATTACATTACATTACATTACGTCATTTGGCAGACGCTTTTATCCAAAGCGACTTACAATAACACATTTTTGTCAGCAATAGAGCAATCAACTATGGAGCACAGTCTATGACAACTACAACTTCTGAAGGAACAGTGGTACAAGTTTAGTTTAGTTTAGTTTTAGTTTTTTAGTTTTTTTTTAGAAAGAGAGAGAAAGAAGTTAGATCAAGAAGGGCCCAGATGGAGCCTGAAAAGGTGTGTCTTTAGTCTTTTCCGAAAGATCGGCAGTGATTCAGCAGTCCTGACCGAAGGTGGAAGCTCGTTCCACCATTGAGGTGCCAGGGACGAGAAGAGTCGAGATTGGGATGAGCGACTTTTGAGCCCCCGTAGCGAAGGAGGGGCGAGGCGTCCTGCACTGGTGGAGGAGCGAAGGGAGCGGTGAGAGGTTTAGAACCTGACAATAGATTGCAGGTACAGGGGAGCTGACTGGTGTACTGCCCTGTAGGCCAGTACCAGTGTCTTGAATTTGATGCGTGCCGAGATGGGAAGCCAGTGGAGGTCCTGGAAGAGGGGAGTGACATGAGAGAATTTGGGTTGGTTGAATACCACACGGGCTGCAGCGTTCTGAATGAGCTGAAGCGGTCGGATGTCGGTGGCAGGTAGGCCGGCCAGGAGCACGTTGCAGTAGTCCAGGCGAGAGATGATAAGTGACTGGACCAGGAGTTGAGTCGCTTCTCTTGTGAGAAAGGGACGGATTTTGCGGATGTTGTAGAGGGAGAACCTACAGGAGCGTGCTGTCGCAGCTATGTTGGCTGAGCAAAACAGCTGGTTGTCAAGGATCACCCCAAGGTTCTTAGCTGTTTGGGAGGGAAGTACAGTGGTGTTGTCAATGGAGATGGAGAGATCTGCGAGAGGGCAGTCTCGCAGATCGGTAATCAACTCCTAGTTGTGCATTATATGATTTTAATGCACTTCACTTTGCGGTGGCCTCCACGTCGTGCATTAAAATCGTATAACGAACACCTAGTAGTCATTGATTATCCCTTACTTGTAGAGTTCACATTTCATCGTCTTCTCATTCTCTGGACCAGCTAGAGCACTGTGTCTGTGGCACTCTGCTTCAGTGTGAACGGTTGCACAGAACTGCTAGGAATCCATTTCCACGTGTCTGTGGTCAGGTGACTGGTCTCATGAGGGCCACATGATGCCATGAGGGACCCCTCACCCCTCTGATTTGCCCTGTGGAGTTTACTCTCCGGCTAAACTGCAACGGTCGCAATTCCTTGTAACATTCACTTAAAAAGTTGATCATGAATTGCAACCTTAATCCTGAATTTAATCAGACATTATAACTAACCTCAGCAGTACTACATTTAGGCTCTTGTGTATTTTCTTGCCCAGTGTTCAATAGTCGCTCCTCCTAATCTGTGATGTCACACAAACATACCCAATAGTACTGTTCTTGAATTCTTCCAGGGGGATAATCCTAATCCCACTTGTTTCCCATGTAGTTGAAGGAAAAGAAAGAGACAGAGATGTAGGCAGAAGAGTCAGAAAGAAGGAGATGAAGAGAGAGAGGGAGAGAGGGATGGTTAATCTTGCAGTTAATCTCTGTCAAGGAGATAATGACCAGGAAGAACAAACTGACCAGATAGTATTTCTCTTGCACACTCTCTCTCTCTCTCTCTCTCTCTCTCTCTCTCTCTCTCTCTCTCTCTCTCTCTCTCAGTTTGTCTTCCTAGGTGACATGGAAGGGCAGCAGGATTCATAGGGGGGGCATGCAGCAGTGTAACACCCTGAATAGCACAGAACAGGACGGAGAGCAATGAAACAAAATAGACTAGAACAGAACAGACCAGAACCAACCTGAATAGGAAAGAACAGAACAAGTAATGCACCAAAATGTTGCATAACATTACACATTACATTACATTACGTCATTTGGCAGACGCTTTTATCCAAAGCGACTTACAATAACACACTTTTTGTCAGCAATAGAGCAATCAACTATGGAGCACAGTCTATGACAACTACAAATCCTGAAGGAACAGTGGTACGAGTTTTAGTTTAGGATTTTTTTTTTTTTTTTTTTTTTTTTTTTTTAACACATTAAGTGCCAGAGACGGACTAATTCGTCTTACATAATCCAGCGCTTAAGTGCCAAGGACGGACTAACTCGTCTTACATAAAGATTTTTTTTTTTTGACAGTGGGACATCAATCAACCGCTTTTACATCTTCGAGATCACTATTGGAGCAAGATAATGTGTATAATCTATTTTACCGACCCACTAAGTGTTGACAGTGCTCCCCCAGACGACCGAAATCAAAGAAAAAACTGCCGCGGGACCAAGCCGTTCAAGGAAATGCCGTGGCGATTTTACAGTAACAGACTTGTCTTGCCTGAGAGCGGCCGCGCACCGGCAGCAGCACACAGAGAGCGGAGAGCGATTTGCAAAATAGATCATAGGTGAAACACACTTTGAAACACCTCAGAAAGGCCAGAATCAACATCTGCCCATCGCCCACGCATTCCCCGGCCCATCTTGACTCGCACAAGGAGCGTCTGCACGCAGGCAAGCAGGCAGGCAGGCACACAGGCAGGCAGCAGCAAAAGCGCTTCTGACACGCCCGCTGTACAGCGGAGGGAGGAGGGAGGAGGGAGGAGGGAGGAGGGAGGAGGGAGGAGGGAGGAGGGAGTTTGAATGAGAGGGGTGTTTCCTGTTGTTATGGAGGAAATTACTGTTCAAAACTATTGTTTAGAATGTCTGACGGTCTTACTGATGCCAAAAATGAATGGTTAAAGTGACTGTTTCACAAAAAGCCATTTATCTCTGAATAAATTTCCAGACGCTGAAACCATGCTGTACTCAACGGCTAATATCTACATAACTACTAACTCTGCAAACTAACTCTTTTAGACAGAGAAAGCACACATTCTATTAGTTATTTTTAGATGATTGGTGTTCATGAATTCTTAACAGAAAAGAATCCTCGGCTGTCTCTAAAATGAGCCAGAATCGTCAAAAACACCCCTGGCACAACTTACCTACAGGAATGAAAACATGGCTGGCATTCAATGTGTTAATAAAGAGAGAGAAAGAAGTTAGATCAAGAAGGGCCCAGGTGGAGCCTGAAAACATAACATAAGCATAACATAATTTTGTCCCATTACTTTGTTGTATTCTGCTCTGTTCGTTATGTAACATAATAGAGCAGAATGTAATTTACCATTAATTAACCATGTGGGTTAAATCAAAAAACAGGTGCATGGAGTGCTGCTTGGGTATAGAAAGGTGTACTGTATGTAGTAGGCTCATGTAATGTAACTTGAAACAATGTAGCAGACTAGAACATGATCTCACATGACACAACAGACCAGACAAGAAAGCCAGAGTACAGGACAGTTCAATCAGGAGAGACTAGAGACCAGTGAATGAATCAAATAATATGTATTACAATAGCTAATGAATGATGCATTACAGAAAATATGATCAGAATTAGGTATTGTTAATGTAATAGTCGCTGGCGCTTAGACATCACAGGGAGATAGTGAGCTAGAGCTGCATCAGCCCAGAGCACCATGGTGGTGATGGTGATGCCTCTCCTTCTGAAACTGATGCGACTCTTCAGACTGAAGAATCTGATGGGTCTGTGAAGACTGGGTGGAGAAGGGGAGGTGGAGGGTGCAAGACTGTCAGCAGAAAAGTTGGGAGGTTGAATGCGATAGAAAAAAGCATATTTAAGAGGACAACAGCCATGTGATTGGCTTACAATGCAGGGTGAAAAGCAATGTGATATGCTTACAATGGAGGTGTGTGGGGTGAGAGGTGATGTGATGCTATGCTATATTGGATAAGAGAGACCAGGCGGCAAACAGCTTATTTGAGTCATTATTCAATGAAGCCCGGAAGTTGACAGCTTTATTTTAATCATGTGAGCAGATTGAAGGGGTGGAGTGAACTGAGGAAGCATAAAGTGCAGATTATAGTCTTCCTGTCTGAACTTTCGTTACAACCATTAGTTCAAATCCGGACAGGATTTTTGGTGCGATGATGTCTTTCCTGCTAACACAAATAGTGTGAGAGGAAAGCCATTTGGCAGCAGAGTCTTCACAGGACTAACATTAGGGAAGAGAGAGCAGTAGTGCCTCATTAGTGGCAGCAGCAGCGAGAGAGAGAGAGAGAGAGAGAGAGAGAGAGAGAGAGAGCATGAAAA
>NC_139625.1:57527473-57529973 GCF_964638095.1 Poromitra crassiceps
CCTCTCATCTCTCTTCTTCTCTCTTCTCCTCTCTTCCCCTCTCCTCTCTTCTTCTCTCTTCTCCTCTCTTCCCCTCTCCTCTCCTCTTCTCCTCTCCTCTCTTCTTCTATTCTTCTCCTCTTCCCCTCCCTCTTCTTCCCCTCTCCCTCTCTTCTTCTCTTCTTCTCTCTTCCCCTCTCCTCTCTTCGTCTCTCTTCCCCTCTCCTCTCTTCTTCCCCTCTCCTCTCATCTTCTCATCTTCTCTCTTCTCCTCTCTTCCCCTCTCCTCTCTTCTTCTCTTCTTCTCTCTTCTCCTCTCTTCCCCTCTCCTCTCCTCTTCTCCTCTCCTCTCTTCTTTCTATTCTTCTCTCTTCCCTCTCCTCTCTTCTTCTCCCTCTCCTCTCTCTTCTCTTCTTCTCTCTTCCCCTCTCCCTCTCTTCTTCCCCTCTCCTCTCTTCTTCCCCTCTCCTCTCTTCTTCTCTTCTTCTCTCTTCCCCTCTCCTCTCTTCTTCACCTCTCCTCTCTTCTTCCCCTCTCCTCTCTTCTTCTCTTCTTCTCTCTTCCCCTCTCCTCTCTTCTTCCCCTCTCCCTCTCTCTTCCCCTCTCCTCTCTCTTCTCTTCTTCTCTCTTCCCCTCTCCTCTCTTCTTCTCCTCTCCTCTCTTCTCTTCTCTCCTCACACTGCAAGATCAAAAGAATAAAGCAGCGCCGGGCATTTTCTGGGGGGCGGCGCAGTGCCGCTCTAAGAGCTACAGTATATAGAGGAAACACTGCCTTTACACCCGGCATTATGAGTCTAGTATCCGGGTGATCTGTTGTAGCCGGCAGTGGTTTCCACTTTCCATCTAATCTGTCTTTCCCTCACTTCCTTGCACAACATTGATGTCCTTGACAAGCAATTGACAGCAGACACCTGATCTCTCTTGTATCCTGACAATCCATTTCTGCTAGCATGTTACAATCCAAGCCGTCTGCTGTCTGTTGTTTGTTTTGCTTGTGCTCCCTGGTTGGATCCACACACATCTATATCTATAGATCTAGAGTTACATTTATAGTCTCATCTATAGTTATGCATTGTGATCAGAGGCGCATTGCATTTCCACTATGTTGTGAATTGTGGCCAAAGGCGTCTGATTGATCTAATTACAATTTATAACATGTATTGCCTAATTTATTTATGCAGTGCATACAGTGAGCACATGTGTGTGACGTTGTGTGATTTTTCTTTATTTTTTTCCTATTTGTAGTGTGCTTATTACCACTAGTGATGATCCAATGCCTTTGGAAAGACAGTGGTAGAGTTATTTAAAGGCAGGTGAGTGTCCACAGATCAGGCAGTTACGTAATCTGACCTGGGGGCGTACACACACACACACACACACACACACACACACACACACACACACACGTTTGACTGAGGAGGAGTGAGCTGAGTAGTAGTCACTCTTACAGTTGCTCCAATCTTTCTTCACTGCTTACCGAGTTGGAAAAACTCTAACAATCTATTTGTGATGACATAGGTGAACAGAACTACTTATGCATTACTCAGCTAAATTTTGAATTGATTTGATTGTGTGTGTGTGTGTGTGTGTGTGTGTGTGTGTGTGTGTGTGTGTGTGTGTGTGTGTGTGTGTGTGTGTGTGTGTGTGTGTGTGTGTGTGTGTGTGTGTGTGTGAATAGCTGACATGACTGAAAGTAAAAAACACCCTTGAAGCAGCCATACAGTATAGTGTTCTCCTTGCCAATTAGAATCAGATTGAAGCTGTTTTGGGATGCTTCAGTACTATAGAAAATCAAGTTAGTTGGTTGTCGACTCGTATGTTTTTGGACATTTTACAGAGAAGCATCACTTATTCTTAATTTTAGTCTTAATCCCAAAGTCACTAGTAGACATCCCTACAGTATTTATGGTTATTGACCTGAATGCATTACTAGTCACAGAGGGATCATGTGACCAACAGCACTCTCTTCCAGTCTCTCTCTCTCTCTCTCTCTCTCTCTCTCTCTCTCTCTCTGAGTGTATGAACAGTCTGTAAGTTTATGCCCTTAACATCCAAAGAATGGCTCCAGTTATCCAGAGGAAATCCACAACAATGGCCTTCTATACAGTGCTAAAGCACAGTGGTTGACATTGTAGAAGCACAAGCACCCCCTCTCTCACTTTACTAATGAAACAATTCCTCTAAAGCTGTGTTCACACCGAGATATTTATTTTTCGCTCTGTCGCTTGATTCAACCCTTTGGAATCGCTCTGTCGCTCTGTTTAAATCACTCATCAACAGACACACGAATTGACGGACATGTGGGGGCTATAACGTTGTCATGATGTTTGTCCACTACGAGCCACTGTAGCTGTTTACAAGCTAAGCCTATCAGCGTGCTCCTAACGCGAGCTCCATACCGGTAGTACAGACTTCACTTCATGTCAGCTGTCAGCCTGTCAATGCGGTTTGTTGCCACACAATAAACCAGCGGTTTGTTCCAAGCCAGTGTGATCCTTGACTCGCTCTCACACGGCAGCCA
>NC_139625.1:57537473-57562473 GCF_964638095.1 Poromitra crassiceps
ACACACACATATATACGCACACACCACAACACACACCCATTTGGTCGCACATACCCAAACGCCCAGTGCGCATGTTTGAGCATGCGACACTGATAGCATTCAAGCACTGCTTGTGTGTCCATCACCCTGTCAGTGAGCAGGTTGATGGCCGTAGCTTTCTTTGCGACATGTTTACAGCGCAGCCTGTCGGTGACGCAGATAAATACTTGGGGACTGATCATCAGATGAACAGCAACCTTTAATGCCACAAACAGTCAGCCAGTAATTAGCGTATGTTGCAATGATTCCTCTTCCCTGCCTGTGGTCAGGTGCTGGAAATGTTATCTTTACTTGCCAGGCCACACACACAAGCACGCATGCACGCACGCACGCGCGCGCACGCACGCACACACACACACACACACACACACACACACACACACAAGCACGCATGCACGCACGCACGCGCACGCACGCACACACACACACACGCACGAGCGCGCGCACACACACACACACACACACACACACACACACAGCTAAATACAGTAAGAGTGCTAACACACACACACACACACACACACAGCTAAATACAGTAAGAGTGCTAACACACACACACACACAGCTAAATACAGTAAGAGTGAATAGCATTTCGCTAGTTGTTGGGTCATTTTTTTTGGAGTGTGTAAGTCTCTAACAAGAGGTGTTAGGGAAACATCTAGGCTGCCAAATATGAGCACAATCCCATCCTTCTTATCTTCTGTTAAAAGGGGAATCATGATTAGGGATGCGTTGGTATGAGTTTTTGACGCTATGAGAACCTTGGACAAAAATACCACAGCTTCACGGTATCGCGGGCCTTAATGTGTTGTAAAATCTGGCATAATTTTTTTTTTTTTTGCCATTAAACAAAATGTATTTTATTTTTAAATAACATAGTTTGCTGAATTGTGGGCTGAGAAAAAAGAATGAATCAGTCATTATCACACTCACAGTTGTAAACACAGTCAGGGACAGCTCCACTACTGTGCTCTAGGTAGACTAGTCTTGTTTGTAAGCTGTCTGCACTCTGCATGCGCCCTGGGCACTTTCTCTCAGGGAAACAGCTGATACCGTGGGGAAGATATGACGGCAAATCTTAGTGGTTCTGATACCATGACTTTTTCAACCCAAATGATTCATGATGGAAGATGGAGGTTTGGATGATAGGGGCTGCTTGGGTGGAGCAAAGAGTTGGAGGGTAGAGGAAATAATCTGTGGGACGGTTGCAGATAGGATGCCATGTCTGGTCTCAGAACCTGAGGTGAGATTTGTGTTTGACCATGTATCTGTCCAGGCTTTCCCAAAAGCGCAGGAAGACCAGGTGGTCCAGGTGGCGTCTATGGTGGCTCAGCTCAAGGACCGTCACATCCCAATTCTGCACGTTTGGGTCTGCCTTTGCCTCATCGTACTTCAGATGAAAGGCTCGAATTTTGGTGAAAATTTCAACTGGGGATCCATCAGGCAGCATCCACGGCCAGCCCTTGAACTGCCATGCAGGACCCTGCACAAAAACAGCCACCACACGATCCCAGTCGTGTGGAGCCAGTTTGAGAGGCTGGTCAATGACGCGGTATGGCACGGTGACGCTGAGGGTCTCCCCACCAGGCTGGATCTGCTCTTTGCGCCTCTGAAGCAGCACCTCATTGTCCCGCTGGTTGCCCTGCTTCTTCTTCTCATCCGAAGTGACAAACCTGTGGTCCTGCAGAAGCTCCTTGGCGTTGAGCATGGTGATGAGGGAGGTGGTGCCGGCCGGGATGATGATGATGGGAGTCCGGGACCTTGAGGTGGTGCTGGCCGGGATGATGATGATGGGAGTATGGGACCTTTTCTTGTGACTCGGCGAGGGTTTGGCTTGTGAAAGTGGCTGAGGGACAGGCTGCAGCGCCGGAGTCTGGGCCTTCCTGGCAGATGCTCCTTCTGCCACCGACTTCAGCATCATGTTGTAGGTGCCCATGGTATCAATCTTGAAGCTCCCCGCTTCCTCTTTTGCTTTGAATCGCTCCTGGTCTCTGTTGTAGGCAGCTGGGACGGGCTGTTTGTTCCTTATGGACGGCTCCAGTTGAGTGGTGTTCTGTGCTGGTCTCTGCTCTGGTGCTCGCCCTTCTTCTCGGTCTTTCACCGACTGAAGAATGCTAAAGATGTTTTTGGAGAAGTCCTTTCCGGTGCTCTGGAGAATGGTGGTCCTGGTCCTCCAGACCCTCTCATGGCTGACAATATCCCTGGTGACATCCACCTCTGCATCCACAAAGCTCCTCTGCTTCAAGGTGATGTCATCATCGATCTTCTCCACCAACATGGCCTCAGACATTGATCTGATCTGATCAGTTTGCACATTGCCTTCTTTGTGGCCCTCCAAACGTACAGCTAGATGCTCCTGGAAGTGGTCACTTTTATCCAGCTTGAAGGACCAAAAATTGTTTGAGAGAATGTGTTTGGATTCTTAGGTGTGGCAACAATCACCTCAGGCCGTCGGGTCAGGACACTACTATTTTCAATGTTCAGGTGAGGGTGTGCTGGATAGCATTGCAGTTGACTGCACACAGTCAAGTAGTGTAGTGACGGTTTGATCATGTACTCACGAATCCCTGGAGCTTGGCTCTTCAGCCGAAGGGACGACGGGTAAGCTAAGAGGCGAGATTTGAGAGAATGCGCCTTAACAGTGCTTTTGGTTTTGGTTATTCCGGGGGAAGAAGGCTGGTCCTATTTACACCACCAGCATGATGTCACAAAGGGTAAGTAGAGGACTGACATCACTGATGATGTCACTATTCCAAAAGTAGAGAGGGATTTTTGAGACCACTGAGGCCCAACTGTGAGAATCAGCAATGTGCCGCAAGGCATCCAGTCTGCCAGAAAGCCATTAGAAGAAGAACACCACTAATGATGTCACAATGCGTGAGTAGAGAGGGGTTTATGACATCACTGATGATGTCACAATGGAAGGAGTGGAAAGGATCCACCGGAGGAGACGGAGTCCGAGCTATTGAGCAGCGAGGGAGGTCGCGTGCTGAGGGTCGAGGGCCGAGAGGTCCGGGAGCATGGAGGTCGAATAGGAGAGCGAGGCGGCTGGAGGGAGGAACATTGAGGAGGGGGCGGACCCCCAGTCTGGAATATGTGTAATATTCTGTGAGAGGCAGCAATGTGCCGCAAGCCATTCAGTCTGCCGGAAAGCCATTAGAAGATTTGATTTGATTTGACGGGACAATGCAAAAATGATGAACACAATAACCATGGAACAGATCAAAACATCTGGAACATAATAAGGGAAGAAGTCACAATGGAAGAAGATACCAACGCCACCCCACAGCCCAGCCAATCAAGCCTGAACCTGCAGCAGTGAATGAAGTTAAAATGAAGTTGCGCACGAAATAAACTAGAAATGAGCATGTGAATTTGGTGTGCTAATATGCCAGCAGGGTATAAGAAAATAGGGGTAAAAAGAAAATAGTTACATGAAACTCCTCACAACAAGGTCTGTGGATTATCTTGAGTAAGCGGGTCATGATTTGTGGAAAGAGACATTGCTGTTGTTTTTCAAATGTATTTTTCTGGCGCTTTGAGCATCACAAGCCAATAAGTGGCATTCTGGTCCAACTTCCCCATTGTATTGGAGAGAAGCCAGACATCTCTATGGCCGATAGCTCCAAAACTCACCAAAACAATCTAGATGGATAAATAGCACTACAGTTACAGTAAGAGGAAAAACACGTTGTGGAGTGAACTGTCCCTTTAACTTCTTGAATCAGGGGAAATTGCACTGGAAATATCCCACCAGCAGAATTTGTACTTGAAACAAGACTAGGCGAAACCTAGCATATGCCAGGCAGCATGTGTGTTAGGTCAGTGACATCATCGGATACTTGGTCAGGGGTTGTGAGGTCGGCAGCTAGCTCCCTGCTAAAATAAGAATAATGGCACTGGGTTGTCTTCAAAGGCTTTGTCCATAATATATACTGTAGTGTTATCTGCTGTTTCAGGATGTGTGTGTCTTCTCTGTGAGGGGGTGGGTGGGCCCTTCCTGTTTACAATATGGTCCTCCTGTGTTCACATCCACACAGGGGGACTTCAGTTTCCGGCCCGTGTGCTGCATTCAGGTCACATGGGAATAACAAGTCTGATCCTCTAAACGGTTAAAACGCTGACTTGTGAGTGTTCACATTTTTGAACCTGACTTAAGTAGTCAACAACAACAACAATTCTGCAGTGTGCAGAAAGCAGATTAGGCCCTTTTCACAGTAACCGTTTTGAGGTGGTGATTGGTGAAGCAGGAACTAAACAGGTGTAACCAATAACATTAATGAGTGCCATGGCACCAGAACACCTAAATGGAATGGAACCATCATTAATGGTACACCTGCTTTACCTCCTGCTTTACCGCCTCAAAACGGTTGCTGTGGAAAAGGTCTATTGAACGTGCATTATCAATAGAGTGTTTACTACAGATCAGTCATCAATGTGCCAGCCTGATCGTTAGAATAAAATGTCAGTGTTGTACCTTTCTGCAATCCACGGATACATAGAATATCACATTTCTGAAGCAGAATTATGTTGCATAATATTATTAATATCACATTTCTAGATATGTGCATATATCAACGTTATACACATCATAGAGTCTGCTAGTGAAATAGAACTCTGGCCAGGAAGGGTGTTGTGGTCGGGGTGGATGGAGGGCGTAAACACTTGCCTTTCACTCCAGGGGGCGTGGTCGATCCCCGGGGTTTCCAAAATCTACATTTAAACTAAGTCACATTTAATGTTTTTGTTATTTTTGCCTAACCCTAACCATAGCCTTAACCAAGTTCTTTTACTTGCTGTCCAGGTGTTATGCCAAATTTTGCACCCCCGCCCGGCAGCAGGTAAACGCATCCCCACCTCACGGGAGCATATTGTAATGATTTATACAGAAACATAACTGTTTCAAAATGATATAATTGTTTGGTTAGACGTGACCTCCCTGTTTTTAAAGGTCCCAATTCGTGCAGCTGTAACCTCTTAAAAACGTGTGTCTCTGGTCCATAAAACATGATTCTGGATTAATTTGTCGAAAATATAGCAACCCCATTTGTTGTGACGGAGTTGTCCCTTCCTCATCTCGTTGCGTCCCAAGAATGGTCTGTTTCTATAATATATTCAGAACTAACAGTTCCCATTCAGACGCTAATCCCAATCAGATTAGCGTCTGTGGACCAGCACGCTGGGTTGTGTCCACAACTAACGCTATCGCTAACTTAGCGTTGCTACGCTAAAGAAGACATCTCAAAATGCCTAGACTTACCGAATGCACCTCCGCAGTTGCTGGATCACGTACAGTTGGCGTCGCTCCAGCTAGAAGTGTTAATTTTGTGGCTATAGACAAAATGGTGCAGATAGCTTGTGTGAGAGAGACCCGCGCAGTATGCTTGAGGACCATCGTGACGTCCCGATACCCCGTCTGGGGGAACAGAGCGTTTGGGGGTGTGGCTTGAAGGAGACTGCAGGGGGAAGCTGGATAGGGACAAATCCAACTGTGGCAGTTCTGAGCGTGTGACCACTCATTACAGGGAGGGATGACAGCAGTATATATGCATTTACAAGTAAAAACAGCTTTTGCACGGAATGGGACCTTTAAGTTAAAAACAGCCCCAAAATATGCTGGCGATGCAATAATCGCGGGGAAGCAAAACTCGTCACAACAACGGCCGCAAACGCAAATTAGAGGTGTGCCAAATCATTTATGCACGGGGCAAATGGGATTTGGGCGGTGTTAACCACCAGAATTATTCACAGGTGTGGCCTGGCAATGCCTGGGCGTTAGATAAATTAAACCAGATTCCCGTCTTGCAGTCCCTGTAATACAGTTTGCGTGAGGCATGCTGTAATTCTCCCCATGCGTAATGTGGATAGGTGTAGGCCTATTGACTGTATATATTATCCCTATCTCATAACGACACCATCACATCATATACCTGTTAAAAACATCTGAGTTTTGTGCAATTCGGTTTATTTTGTTGACTGGTGTGGGACAATAGAAACGTGTTTGCAGCGGGTAAACGGCGGAGACAAAAGAAAAGATTGGAGGATTTACAGTGGACTCAATTAAAACTCGGTGAAACACTGAGCTGCCGCCGAGGACAGAGAGAGATGGAGAGAGCTTGTGACAGATCGGCTGTGATGCCAACGACCCTCCGGGTGCAGGTGAAGGTGAATAGCGTATTGCATGTAGGCTACAATGTACTAATTTTCTCAATTAATTTACCATAACCCCTCCTTGTGATGTGATAAAAGTTTCTCAGTGAATTATAGTTAATTGCCTCACCGAATAATCTGCCGGTTACCCAATTTTACCAGCAGAATTTGATGTCCTGGCGTGGCACATCCGTGCGTAATGACGTTTCTGCGCTGCGCAGCACGGAGATTATGGTGCGCTCACGCGCAGCGGGAGCTTTTCAAAGCTCTTAGCGCAAAGTAATTGCGCGCTGCTGACGATAGCATAATGCCATCTATCCCCACATAGGCTTTGCGCTTGTGCCCGCCCCCAATTTGCATTGCGCATGGCGTTAAACAAGCTCAAACACTAAATTACCGCTTTTGCGAAGATAGGGCCCTTTGTGTTTAACGTTGGAAAGGCAACGAGAGAACGGGGGGCGTGGTTTCGGCCGGAAGTGGGCGGAGATTCGACCAATTTTTTGTTGTTGTTCCTCCCCAAATTTACAAAATAGCTATCAGCTATCAGCTTCATCTTGCTTCTTCGGTCGCTATTCTGTCTCCTGAAGATTTGTTTGCCGACGGGGAGAAAGCCCCACGTGATAGCCACCCGTCAATCTCTTTCTCTCTCTCTCTCTCTCTCTCTCTCTCTCTGCTCAACGCTGTAACACCATTTTATTTTGAAATTCAGTTGACTTTGCCATTTCCCATGGATATTGTCGCATTTTTCTTTCCTGGCTTGACAGAAAAAGTCTGCCTTCACGCGCCTAGTCGGCTTGAAAATAGAACTCAAACCGGCGCAGCTCAGGCGAGGCGTGGGTACACGGAAGGTTCACGTTGAGGCGCCCTGTGTACACAGCCTCATTGACTAAAAAGGACGCCTATTTAAAAGCGTGGGTAAAGGCAAGGCTTGGGTGCTGTGTGTGAACGTAGGGTAACACACAGAGCGCAGTGCACAGGGTGAATTTTATGAATGGAAATTGAAAACGATACGTATCATAGCGCATTTCCCAGTGCGCATACGCAAATCTGAGTAATTTCGCAGTGTGTATACTGCGTATACCTGCGTAGCACGTGGACAACACCACTGAGTTGGCTGCACAATAAGACAATAAGACATGCACAAGCTGACAGAACAGAATGACTTGGGAACCCCAGCTGTTATCTGTAAAAGGCTATTATGTATTTTAAAATAGCATTCTGGTGTCACAGTCTTGCTTTCACCTCAAAACACACACACACGCACACACACACACACACACACACACACACACACACACACACACACACACACACACACACACACACACACACACACTAGTTCTTATCCTAAAATAACCTCCTATCCTTGAAAAAGTGAAGACTGGCAAAATGTCCTCACTTCTTTTCTATCCTTCTGAGTGAGGACAGAAATAGAAGAACACACACACACACACACACACACGCACACACACACACACACACACACACGCAGGTGGAGAGAAGAATAGGAGAAGTGGGGCTTGACTGCTTGTCTAAATATATCCTCTGGACTAGTGACTACAGAATTAACGTGTGTGTGTGTGTGTGTGTGTGTGTGTGTGTGTGTGTGTGTGTGTGTGTGTGTGTGTGTGTGTGTGTGTGTGTGTGTGTGTGCATGCGTGCGTTTATGTGTGTGTGTGTGTGTGTGTGTGTGTGTGTGTAAATGTGCTTGCTCATACATGTTTGATGCCGTGTGCTCTAAGGAAAGTGGTTTTGGACGATGGGAGGAGCCGACAGAAACAAAGCTCTCTCCGTCCCTCTCTCCTGACCACAAATGTTCCCCATCCAACTATAAATACAACCCCCCACCCCCGAAACCCGCCACGTCCTGAAACACAAAACGCTGCTAAAAGTGGTCAGCGCGCTCCAGAATAGCACGCTCGGTCTCCGGGCTATGTCGTTAAAGGCCTGGCGGCAATCTGCGCAAGTTTTATTTTATAAGCAGGGCTTTTATTTTTGTAAAGGGGCCATTTTATTTGATTAAACGCAGACAGGCTTTCATGTAAAAAGCCCCCAAATCCGGATGAAAGCTAAGACGGAATCGATAAGAGAGAAATCATGGGCTTGTGGTGTCGGTAGACAGATGGATGGATGGAGGGAGAAGAGGTGAGAAAAGCCAAGTTAGAGATGCATTACTGATCAAATGGAGGAGAAGGCATTGGATGAGGAGGCCCATTGTGACAATTTTATAAAAATAAATGTCCATTTTGCTGCTCTCTCAACAGGTTAACACAATACTGACTCAGCCTATAGCAAGGATAGGCTGCAGATTACTCTGTTGCATGTCTCTGTGTGTGAGTGTAGTGAACATTAATGATGGCATCCCATGCTATTTGTACCCATACAATTTCTTAAGTTTTGCCTTTTGACATCTGTCATTGACACATTTCATGATCAAATTCACATTTCAAGCTCATCAAAGTCATAAGTGGCAACATTTTCAAATAAATAAATGTCATATAACACAAGATATATAATATAATACAAGAGTGACAACATTACCATGACAGCTTGTCCATTTGCTGCTTGTATCTGGTATAGGTCTAATTCACGGATGCTGCTTGTATCTGGTATAGGTCTAATTCATGGATGCTGCTTGTATCTGGTATAGGTCTAATTAACTCATTGGCTGCCAGCCATTTCTGGAAAACGGACGTTCCCAGTGCCAGCCCTTTCAGAGCGTTTTCAGTGATTTCTCAAGACCCACAGAATATTGTGTGATATTACTATCTAAACACCGAACACGCCCAAAGAACGATGAGACTCTCTTGTATCATCAGCAAAAAAAAGTTTATTTATATCATTTTCCGTTCTTTAGTTATCAGCAGTAGAAGATAGGTTGGTTTCACCAAAAACAGATGTTTCAAACTAGAACCTGAGATAATGAGCCTTTTGTGAAATGAAGCATTTCAAGCACATCACTGACTCTGAAGCTAATATTTTCTGATGTAGTGACACCTCAAATATCTGAACAGTAATTTCCTTCAATAAAACAGCAAAAACAAAGGAATTTTGATGGCAAAATAATATTTTTTAGCTGCAACCAGCAGCGCTGGCCCCTGCGTGCGCAGACCCTACACCTTCTTGCTGGTCTTGATTTACTGCTGGTGGGCATCAGGTATTCCAGCTTGTGTTTGCCAATCTGTCCATCGAGCCTGCTGTCTGGGTCGGTGTTGTATGGTGCCCTGCGTGCCCCACCCCCCTCAACTGCAAACTCCTCCTCCGTGGGAGTGTCTCTGGTGGCTCTGCTCGAATCTCTGCTACCTGCATCAGGCGACAAATCTCTGCATGCTGGAGCTGGGATAAACTCATCCCCACACTAACACACAGCCTGCATGCTGGAGCTGGGAGAAACTCACCCCCACACTAACACACACACAGTGTCTCTGGTGGCTCTCTGCTGCACGTTTGCTCTGAATTTTCTGCTGCACGTTTCAAAGTGCGCTGCACCCAGCGTCTATTTTCAGAGCGCTCCGCCGTTTTTGTGCGCCGGCTCCCAGCGCTCCCAGCTGAGAATAATTTAACTTTTCAGAAAGACGCTGGTGTCGGGTGCTCCTTTTCTGGCAACTAATCATATGGAGAAACTATCGCAACAGAGACAGAAAGGCTCAATTGTGGGAGCAGATTGGCTGCTGTTCACAGGCACAGCTAACGTTAGCTCCAGCATGCATCGGTTTCCGTTTCCCCACGGCTTCTTCTCTGTTTTTTCCTCACCTTTCTCTAATCTGGAGAGCACTGTCGCCACCTAATGGGTCCGTAAAATTGCTTATACACCTTCAAAATCCCCCATATTTTTACAGGAGATGCAATCCACGTCCCACCGTCCCACCGTCAAAAAACGCAATTGACGTCTTTAGACGTCAATTGCACTCTACGTTACTATTTGAATTGACGTCTTTAGACGTCAATGGCACTCAATGAGTTAATGGATGCTGCTTGTATCTGGTATAGGTCTAATTCATGGATGCTGCTTGTATCTGGTATAGGTCTAATTCATGGATGCTGCTTGTATCTGGTATAGGTCTAATTCATGGATGCGCAACTTTGATGATAGAGAGGGCCACAAAAACATGTCCTCACTACCAGAGGGCCAGATTGTGAGCATGCACTTCCACTAGTACTATAACTCCATCACTCCCAATTACCCAATTATAGCTACTAATTTGATGAAAAGAACAACATTCTGGTAATTAAAGTTTTCCTCCTCAGCACTAAGGGACTGTTTTAGCACCACAGAATGGAGCATGTTTAAGCAGGCAGCCACCTACAACCACCACATCAACATCCAGGAGTATACAGACACTGTTACTTCCTATTCACCTTATTCCTGGACTTACGTTTCCCATGATTCTCAGCGGTTGCCAGTTGTCGACTTCCTGTTTAAAAAATTTTCACTAGCAAGTAGGTGCGCACCGCTGTCAAAGAGTGGGAACGTTTGGCTTATTTGATCCGAAATGGCTAAAAATAGTAACGTTGTGTGGTTGCATAACGGCGATATTTTGAATGTCAATTCACTCGTACTGTACGGGCTTATTTTAGCCGAAATGCCTAAAAATAGTATGTGGTTGCATAGCGGCCGCTTTTGTTTTGAAGGCTAAACGTCCAAACCGGAACTCTTATTATTTGGTCATTGAACGGAGCTTTAGCGGTCTCTCTCTTTCAAGATTCAAGATATTGTCACTCCGTTGTACAATTATGCACGTGTGAAATTATTGTGCTGGGAGGCTCCATTACAATACATAGGTAGGTACAAAGTCACAACAATTATTATGATTATTGTCAGTCTCTTTCGCTATGAACCGTCCTGGGCGGAAACAGGCAACCGGCAGCTGGAAACAGGGAGGGAGGGTGTCGCCCACGGTCTCACCAGGAAATCAGCAAATGCATCGATGATGTAACGGAGACCAAGACCATCACAGCACGGGCAAATCAGAAACCATGGCTGACAGGGGAAGTCCATAGGTTACTGAGAGCCCGTAACGACCGCTTTCCGAGCAGGAGATGAGGCTGGCCTGAGAACAGCTAGGGCCAACTTGTCCCGTGGCATCAAAGAAGCAAAAAGACAGTATTCACCTTATGTAGCCCCGCCCACTTGACCCAGTTGTGTTATGACTTCCTGTTCAAAACACCGTCTGTTTTACCTGCTCAATAGTACTGTACTGTCACAGGAAGTGTAAACACAATAGGAAGTAACTGTGTTGGAACATAAGGTGAATGCAGGAAGGATAGCCCGCCGCTTCAGTGACAGCAGAGACACGAGGAGCCTGTGGCAGGGGATTCAGACCATCACTGGCTACAAACCCCGATCACAGACATGTGGCAGTGACATCACTCTGCTGAACAACCTGAACAACTTCTTTGCACACGCTGTCCCTGTCTCCAGCCAGCGTGAGAAGATCCCTCTCCAGGATTAACCCTCACAAAGCTGGGGGCCCGGACAACATACCTGGTCATGTGTTGAAGGACTGTGCGGAGGAGCTCACTGATGTCCTCACAGACATTTTTAACACCTCCCTGAGCCAAGCTGTTGTCCCTATGCTTCAAATGCACCATCATCATCCCGGTTCTGAAGAAGGCTTCTCCATCCGGCTTCAATGACTATCGTCCCGTGGCACTGACTCATCATTATGAAGTGCTTCAAACGATTAGTCATGCAGCACATCAAATCTATCTCCCCCTTTCCCTGGACCCTTTCAGTTTGCAATCTCCACTGCCTCCACTCAGCTCTCACCCACCTGAACTCATACGTGAGGATGCTGTTCATAGAATTTAGTTCAGCGTTCAACAGAATCATCCCCCAACAGCTGATACAGAAACTGGACCGGCTGAGGCTGAACACCTCTCTGTGCAACTGGGTGTTGGACTTCCTGACGGGGAGACCGCGGACAGTTTGGGTCGGCGGCAACACATCCAGCACCATCATACTACTAAGCACAGGGACCCCCCAAGGAGCAGTGTTCAGCCCCCTGTTCTGCACACCAAAACACAGCTCCAACCTCTTTGTCAAGTTTGCGGACGACTAAACTAAACTACAGAGACGAGGTGAGCCAACTGACCAGATGGTGCAGTGACAACAATCTCATTCTCAATGTGGAAAAGACGAAGGAGATTGTCGATTTCAGGAAAACACGCACCCTGCACCCTCCACCGACCGTCAACAATGTCGCTGTGGAGAGAGTGAGCAGCACCAAGTTCCTGGGTGTGCACATCACAGAGGACCTCTCCTGGAACATGAACATCACATCACTGGCCAAGAAAGCTCAGCAGCATCTCTATTTCCTCCGCAAACTGAAAAGAGCCAAAGCCACAGTCCCCATCATGCGCTCCTTCTACCGTGGCTCCACTGAGAGCATCCTGACCAGCTGCATAGCTGTGTGGTACGGAGGCTGCACTGCGTCCTGCCGGAAGACCCTGCAGCGCATAGTTAGAGCCAGAGCCGTGTATATAGAAGAGTCGCGACATCTCCATTCACTTCAATGGACCAGTTTTTTACTCTCAAGAGTTCCAGGAAGTAAGGTCCTGGATTAAGCAGCACTGTCGAGTTGCAGCAAAATGGACAGTTTGTGTTGTAAAGTTGTTGTTTTTTAATCAAATTGTACATCATCAGCTTTATTTTAGCATTCAAAAGTAGCGCGAGACCCCTTCCTGGCTGTTCATTGGCTAATCAGTCACGCATTTTGGTCCTCCGCTGACAACACTCTCTCTCTAGAGGACACTAGTTTGAGCAGCTCAGAGGGTGATTGGTGTCCCCCTCCCTTCTCTCCAGGACGTTGGCCTGGCAGGCCCGTCAGGCCTGTAGAATGGTAGGGGAAACACTGCAGACTATTGGCATCAGCCACTTTTTACTTACTTTTACTTAGATATCTTTTAACTTGAATCAGTAACTGCTATTGCACTGTAATGCCACATCCATATTTTGCACTGCGTCCATTTGCACTCTATGTATTTTTATATTTATACTAGGTATTTTATATTTATACGTACTTTTAGATTTATATCTTTTATATTGTGTGTGTGTTTGTATATTTTTTACTGCACCGTGGATGTGAGAGAAACTACAGTTCAATCCTCTGTATGTCGTGCATATGGAATGTGTATTTTGGGTGACTGAACAGGAGTAGGCAAAAGTACCATAGACTGCCATTGTAGCGCTAAGCTAAGTAGCAGTGAGGGCTCTACTGCAGTTTGTACTGCTCGCAGATTGAAAATAAAGCCATGCACATTCTAGTTTTAATATCGGCTATTTGGCAAATGGCCTAAAATCTCAGTGTTGGCGTATCCTGAACGTTCACATTTCTGAGTGATGTACCAATATTTCAGTGCAATTGAACAGGTGATTGTAATCAACAATTAACAGGTGATTACAATCAAATGACAAGCATACTGTAATGAGCTGTGTGTATTGTAAAGTGCCATATTGGTAGGAAATGCATGTGGCATGCATCAGGGGAATAGTGACAGCGACCGGCCAACTGCTTTCAATATGAAATGCTTCAAATATAATTTCTGAATTGGATTATGCAGTCTGTACTTCCCAGCATTCACAATGAAACAGCACTGTGTGTGTGTGTGTGTGTGTGTGTGTGTGTGTGTGTGTGTGTGTGTGTGTGTGTGTGTGTGTGTGTGTGTGTGTGTGTGTGTGTGTGTGTGTGTGTGTGTGTGTGTGTGTGTGTTGAACCAGAAGGAGCAGGCAGGTGGGGGGAGAGAGAGAGAGAGAGAGAGAAGCTGTGTGGGCGAGAGACAGAGTTGGCAGGCAGTGTGTGATAAAGCATCGATGCTATCTAGTATGAGCCTCCTCTTCCTCTTGTTAGGATGACGTCTTTGTTAGGATGACGTCATCACCCCCTACTTTGACGTCGTCATTCCGACTATGATGTCATCGATCACTGATGATGTCATGGTTCATAAGTGTCTTTCATGCCTTTCGCTAGTGATGTCATAGCACAGGTGATGTCATGTCTCTGATGATGTCACAAACGGTATGATGTCATAGCACAGGTGGTGTCATGCTCGGATCTATAAAGGCCTGTTCCGGCAGGCTCTGGCCAGTGATTCAAATTCTCAATTAGGATCATACCAATCTCTAGCAACGTCTGCAACCTGCAACCAACTGTTCCCAAACCCCGAACAGTGCAGCTCCCAGCTTTCAAGCTACCAAGTTCCACAGCACCCCAGCTTCATCAACTACCCGCGATTAGATCCACACTTCTCACTCCGATCCTGACAGTATCAATCACTCTCACTCAATCACTCAATCACAGTCAAGACGCCTGATTTCCCACCAGGAAAAAGCAATCCAGGCTCTGGCTTCCGCAGCCGCTGATCGGCACGCCCTCTTGATTGGCCGGCTAGATCGTCTCGAAGCCCCAGCTTCCGAGCGCACTGCCGTTCCGGAGGTTTCCATACCTGCTACTCCCCCGCCCACAGCGGTCGTTGCTTCTAGCTCTGCCTCTCGGCCGCCTCCAGCTGCTAAGGGCATATTCTGGGGGGGAGTTCGCGTCATCCCAGAGCAGGGGCAGCCACATTCGAGCCCCAGCAGCCATCTGTACCGTGATCCGACCGGCAGGGTTCGCATCACACCAGTGGAGAGGCAGCGCCGTTTGGACACCCGGAGCTGCCTGTACTGTGGTCGAGCCGGGCATTACCTCTCCTCCTGCTCCCGGCGTCCAGTAAGTGGTCCCACCGCTCGCCGGCCCGTGGTACTCTCAGTGGATCAAGACTCTACGTGTCCAGCCGAAAGATCTGTACTGTTGGGTAGCGCTCCCTGCAGGACCCAGGAGTGGCAGTATGTCTCCAACCGTCTCAACGAGTTGGAGAGGACTGTCGACCGTCTCATTGGGAAGTTCAATGGCTGCCTGCAGATTGGCTCCGTTCCCCCGCAGGGGGCCTCCGAGTCTACTGGCCCTGAGGCACAACCTGAGGCACAACCTGTGGACCTGCCCCTCGCCGAGTCTGAGCCTGTACCTGAGGCACAACCTGTGGACCTCCCCCTCGCCGAGTCTGAACCCATACCCCAGCAGCAGCCAATTCCTGTCCCTGACCAACACGTAGGTTCCAGCTTCATGCTGGGAGGTTCCCGTAGTGTCGTCAGCCCTCGGTCAAGAGCAAGAAGAAATAAGAGGCGTTTAAAGGAGGAGACGGTGGGTGACCTCCCCAAACTACAGGTCGGGAGGGCAGGCCTCGCTGTGTCAGATCCCCCTGCGGCTCTGCCTTCGGAGACGGCGGCATTTGACCCTTTTGATGGTCCCCAGCCCCCCATGTTTGGATCGTGCCCCGGGGGATGGCCGGTCCCAGAGGACCCACCGGACCCGGAGGAAGTTCTATCTACGTATCGGTCCATCTATGGCTTCGATATCCTGTATTAGGGAGGAGCACCTCCACTGTCCTGCACCCCCTTTGGGGCCTGACCACCTGCATCTAACCACCCGCTGAAGAGCACCTCACTCTCTTACACCCCCTTTGGGGCCTAACCACCTGCGTCTAACCACCTGCGGAAGGGCACCTCCACCAGAACCTACGGATTTTTTGTCTCCCAGATGCCATCCTTGATGGCCTCATTGGACGCCAGGTGACGTCCCTTGAGGGGAGGGTACTGTTAGGATGACGTCATCACCCCCTACTTTGACGTCGTCATTCCGACTATGATGTCATCGATCACTGATGATGTCATGGTTCATAAGTGTCTTTCATGCCTTTCGCTAGTGATGTCATAGCACAGGTGATGTCATGTCTCTGATGATGTCACAAACGGTATGATGTCATAGCACAGGTGGTGTCATGCTCGGATCTATAAAGGCCTGTTCCGGCAGGCTCTGGCCAGTGATTCAAATTCTCAATTAGGATCATACCAATCTCTAGCAACGTCTGCAACCTGCAACCAACTGTTCCCAAACCCCGAACAGTGCAGCTCCCAGCTTTCAAGCTACCAAGTTCCACAGCACCCCAGCTTCATCAACTACCCGCGATTAGATCCACACTTCTCACTCCGATCCTGACAATCAGGGGAATAGTGACAGCGACCGGCCAACTGCTTTCAATATGAAATGCTTCAAATATATTTCTGAATTGGATTATGCAGTCTGTACTTCCCAGCATTCACAATGAAACAGCACTGTGTGTGTGTGTGTGTGTGTGTGTGTGTGTGTGTGTGTGTGTGTGTGTGTGTGTGTGTGTGTGTGTGTGTGTGTGTGTGTGTGTGTGTGTGTGTGTGTGTGTGTGTGTGTGTGTGTGTGTGTGTGTGTGTGTTGAACCAGAAGGAGCAGGCAGGTGGGGGGAGAGAGAGAGAGAGAGAGAGAAGCTGTGTGGGCGAGAGACAGAGTTGGCAGGCAGTGTGTGATAAAGCATCGATGCTATCTAGTATGAGCCTCCTCTTCCTCCTCTCTCCTCTGCTGGGTGATTGAGTAATAGGATTACACCAACATGTCAATGTATTGGGCCAATATTGTCGCTTTATTAAATATCAGATCAGATCTGGTCCAGTCAGTACGATTCCCCTCTGATATAATGGATATGATGCAGTTTGATTGCATACTTATTGTAGAATTACTCAATACTACACTGGCTGTTTATGGGAAGGCCTTAACCTGAACTGATTCTAATGAGACATTTTGATTAGAGCTGCAACCATTACTAATCGATTAATTGATTAGTTATGCTGTTACAGAAGAAAGCATAAAATAACAAAAGAAGGAAAAAGGTGCAGTCTTGTATCCCAGTTACCTGCAGCCTGCATGCTGTAACAGGACAGATAATCTACTTCTTATGGGGAAATGACAGATGTATACTATATATGCATGTTTCATAATGTAATTTCATAGTTTCATTGTACAGTATGTCCTCTCCCCTCCTCTCCTTCACCCTCCCCCCTCCTCTCTTCTTCCCCCTTCTCCTCTCCCTCCTCTCCTCGACTCCTCTCCTCTCCCCTCTGCTCCTCCCCTCCTCTCTTCTCCTCTCCTCTCATCTCCCTTCCTCTCATCTCTCCTCCTCTCTCCCCTCCCCTCCCATAGATAATTGGAGGATACAGAGTATAAATAGCCTTCCACCTCAGACGAGGTAACCTGAGAGCAGGAGAAACAGAGTGACTTAACCAATCGCTTTGTGTTTGTGTGAGTGTGTGTGTGTGTGTGTGTGTGTGTGTGTGTGTGTGTGTGTGTGTGTGTCTGTGTGTGTGTCTGTGTGTGTGTGTGTGCGCGTGTGCGTGCGTGCTTGTGATAGAGAGAGAGGCATAGGCAGAGAGAGACGGGCTGGAAACTGGGCCATGTTGCCCTGACACCCAATCCCATTCAGCCATGGATTACTGTCACCTCTTGTTAACGTGTGTGTGTGTGTGTGTGTGTGTGTGTGTGTGTGTGTGTGTGTGTGTGTGTGTGTGTGTGTGTGTGTGTGTGTGTGTGTGTGTGTGTGTGTGTGTGTGTGTGTGTGTGCGTGTGTGTGTGTGACGTGTGTAGACAGCGACTATTTCATGACAAATTAACTCCCTGACATCACATAAGTATCCTCCTTACCACTGTGTCTTGTAGACTCTGATCAGTCTCTATTCGCGTTGCTCAACTAGAGACTGAGAACTTGCTCTCAGCTTTCGTTGTTAAAACTTGGTGGAAACATTAGAGAGTTTAAAAAAGCTGCATTGTAGAAGCTTCTTTAGAGCGGCCCTTGGGCCTTTGTGCAGAAGCGGCGCTGACATGACAAGAATTTGTGTGCTTGTAAACTGATAAAACAGAATCAAATAATGTAAAGTTGCTCGGGACATCCATTTTCACTGTTTTAGGCTCTCTCCGTGCTACAAAGTGATTTGCTGTATATCCAGTTTGTTTAACTACAGAGGAGAGAGGGGGGGGGGGGTCCATTTCCAGTAACTTGACAAAGGGGTGTAGTTTTGTTAGCGGCCGTTCAAACTATTGTTTTTGATGAGAAGTTACCAGACGATTGGTAGGCGGAGATCTCCAATTTTCTGGGAGCCGACTAGACTATGTTTCTTGTGTCTTCAGTTTTACTTCTGTCTTGTAACAATACATCATGAGACAGTTAAAAATTGATACAAATGTGTGGAGATTAAAATCGGTGAGATGACAAAATTAATCGTGATCCTTTTCCCCCAGTTTTTCTTTTACAAAGAAAGGGAAATATGCATTCTTTGCAATTTTGTGTTTTGCAGTTACATGTATCCTACCTCTGATGTAAAAAGGGGATTCTTTAATTTGACAAAGAAAAGATAAGAAAAAATAAAAATAAATGTGGTTTTTGTCTAAGAAATAATGAATCTTTTTCAGTCATAATTTGTCTGCAATCTCATTTTGTAAAAAAAAAAATAAGAAAAAAATCATTGTGAACTCAGTATTGCGAATCATATCTAATCATGAGTTTAATGTATTGCTACATCGCTACTTCTGTCATTGTGACTGATAGCCGTCGTTAGACACACCTAGAAAATGTTAGCGGTTTCCTGGGAAATATCCTCTGTTGCACAGGAAGTGATGCGCTTTACGTTCCTGGTTTGTTTGGAATAAGCAGGAGAAGAACTTCAGAGTAGAATGGGATAGAGAAAGAGACAGAAGAGAGTAGAGAGTGAGAGAGGATTAGGTGTGCTTAGAGTCCAGCTGTCTCGCCCAGGCCTTCCCTTCACTCTGGTCACCACAGTTCAAGTGGAACAGAAGTGTCCTGACAATGTTGCAGGCATCAAAGACCGCGATGTGGCTGCTTACTGCTGCCGAGCATCAACATTTACAACCAGGTCATAAAAACTCAAGTGCTGGAGGTAAAAACGTAAAAACTGTAGACAGGATGTTGTGAGCTCATCCCACACTGCTAAAAAACCTCCATTTCAACTTTAAGTCACTTGTCAACAGTCTCATATTCAGGGGGGTACGGTGGTGCAGTGGTAAGCGCTGTCGCCTCACAGCTCGAAGGTCCTGGGTTCGATTCCCACCTGGGACGCTGTGAACGCTGAAGGAATGCGTGCCCGTCCGCATGTCCTCGAGTGTCCACCACCCGGGTGGGGTCGTCAAAAGGGCCTTTCTGTGTGGAGTTTGCATGTTCTCCCCGTGCCTCCCGGGGGTTTCCTTATAGGAACCCCCTTCACCAAAACATGCAATATCCTGGTTGCTAATGTGGTTCCTCCTCTGGTCGTTAAGGCGCCTGTTCAGAGGGAGGGGAACTGGTTGGAATAGCGTGAACCTCCCACGTGCTATGTCCTACCGGTGAAGCTTCCCCTGTCAGGTGAAAAGAAGCGGCTGGCTAACTGCCCATGTCTCGGAGGAAGCATGGAGCCAGTTTCGGCTCTCCCCAGATCAGCAGAGGGTGGAGTAGCAACCAGGATAAATAAATTAAATTAGCACTAATGGGGGATAAAAATGGGATAACAAAAACAGTCTCATATTCGGAATTGCGTGATCCTCCCACGCGCTACTGTACATCCTGCCGGTGAAAATCCTTGCTGTCAGGTGAAACGAAGCAGCTGGCGAATGCACATGTATCGGAGGAAGCATGTGCTAGGCTACAACCCTCCCCAGATCGGCAGAGGGGGAGAAGCAACGAGCAGGACAGCAGGGGGAATAGAGCCCAACAGTCATGTGACATTTCTTGCCCCGGAAGTGAGTTTGCCATTCATTTTCTCCATAGACATTAAAAAAAAAACGTATAATGAGTTTTAAGGCTGGAACCCGTGACCTACTGAATCGTGAGTGACCATAAAACATTTCACTTGGTGCAAAAAACAAAAATAAAGACGGTTTATAACTGAAGATGTATTGATAATGTGTGTGAGTGTGTAATTAGGGATTTTAATTAAGCAATGTCACATGAGGGAGCGCTGTTGCACTGTATATCAACATGGCATTCTTCATACAATAGATATTTCTGATACCAAGGCAGATGTGAATAATACAGGGATGAGTGGAAGCAGGGGCGTCATGCAAGCCAACAATCTGAGGGGGCGAACTCCGAATTTGGGGGGTTGGAAGCCAGATTTAGAGGAATATCTCATTTTAAATTAACAGACTGAGCAGGTGTAACCATAAGGCTATTTTCCAAACTGCTCAGCCTCCTGGAAAGATCCATAATTACCAGACTAAGTACATTGCCACTGCCCAGGCTCAATGGACTTGACAAAAAACATGTTTCAAAGCAATGTAACACAATGTTTATTTTGGCTGGTATTGCCTTTTCAGCCTTTCATCTAGTGTCCTCTAGAGCAGGGGTTCCCAACCTTTTTTGTGCCAAGGACCGGTAGATACATTGAAAAAAAGTCACGGACCGGTTGTCAATTTTAATGGTTTTAGTTACATATATATTTACTCACCAGGTGGCGACAAAGGGTAAATAACAGCCTTTTGTGTTGTACTGTATCCTATACAGTATTTATGTTTTTGTTTTAACCTCTTGCATGGCACCGTAACCCCGGCGTTACGTTTCTGATTTTTTTGCTGTTCATCTGTCATTTATGTGATTAATTAGGTAGTTAATTCTGAACAATACTGTTCATGCTACATACCAAATTAACCGGCTGAATCTTGCGCATCGAACCATGTCTTCCTTTTTCAGATCAGATCAACACAGCAGAAGTTATAGCTGTCTTTGTACAAAGACAAAGACAACATTTCAGATTATTTGGCTTTTTCAAATGGCTTTTTATAATGGCTTTTTGGAAATCCGCCTAGGTATCTCCCTACAAAAACCACTGCCAAATACTCATGTTTTGGTATTTTTTCATCTTCTTTGAGTTGGGATGTGGTAAGGCCTATGGCTATGTCTCCATTGGGTTTCTAGCCATAAATACAACAACCACAGGTAACTGTTTACACTCTAAAAGTGTTTTTTATTCTAGGCGAGAATCAACCACTGTGTTTGAGCTGGTGTTTGAGCTGTGTTTGAGCTGGTGTTACTCTGAAGATCATCAAAGACACAAACCATCCCCACAACAGCCTGTTCTCCCTGTTACCTTCAGGGAGAAGATACAGGGTTCCGAAAGCACGCACAAATCGCTTGAGGAATAGTTTCTTCCCGCAGGCCACGAGACTCCTTAACATACACAAATAGTGTAGTAGCCGTACTGTACCGCACTGTAGCTGCTACCATTACGTATGTCTAATGTTTAACTGTATGTTTAATAAGGAATATGCTATCTGCACCTGTATGTCAAATACGCCGAATTTAAAATGTTTAAGCACGTCTAAAGTATGCTCATGACATGTGCACCTATGTGCAGTGAATATGCCACTGTCTCTGACTTGTCTTATCACTATACTGCCTTATTGCTTGTTGTGTCTCTTGTTGTTTTTGCACTCATATGCCCTGTTATATTTGTACTATGTTGTAAACGGAGTCCACAGCACAAGAATTTCACACGTGATACTTGTACCATGGAGTGACAATAAAAATCTTGAATCTTGAATCTTGAATCTTGGGTCAGTAACACATAGAGTCATTCTGACACTTGGAACAGAAACTTTAAAGTCTTACCTTTCAGAAAAGGTCAGGCAGTTGTCTGTAACCCTAGTGGTTCAGCCACAGTAAGCATTTTAGTTTGGGCATGTCGTTTTCACCATTTTCTTCAGAAATAGGTGGCTTTACAAACATAAATAAACGTCAACTTGAAACTATGTTTCAACTACCACACACAGCCTATAATATTATAGCCTGTTTATTAAAAAAAAAAATCTCTCTCAAAAATCTGAGGGGGCAATTACAATGGGCATGACGCTTCTGAGTGGAGATTAACATCAAAGACAACATGCTAAAAGCTATTTGCTCACAGTTGTCAAGTCAGCCAGAATAAAACGGAAACGTCCCATTACAACTTTAAAAATAAAAGTATACCATTTGTGTGTGTGTGTGTGTGTGTGTGTGTGTGTGTGTGTGTGTGTGTGTGTGTGTGTGTGTGTGTGTGTGTGTGTGTGTGTGTGTGTGTGTGTGATCCGAAATACCAAGAGAGTACCAAAGAGGAAATAAAGAACACAATTGCATTTTCTTTACAGTGAAATCAAGTCAAATAAGTAGGAATGCAAGGGACATTAAACATGAAGTAGCCTAATATTTTCAGCATTTTATGAACATTTTCTGTATTAGGAAAAGCAATTCAACATGGGTTAATTGTATTTAACACAGGAATCAAACCCATAACCCAACAGTATATCCCCGACAAATCAGATTTTACACTGAAAATTGACACTCACTCTCACACCCTGTTTTTATCCCTGCAGTGTGTTGGTGAGGAGAACTGGGTGGATAGCAGGACGGTTTACATCGGACACAAGGAGCCTCCTCCTGGAGCTGAGGCCTACATACCCCAAAGATACCCTGACAACAGAATAGTCTCCTCCAAGGTTAGTCACCATCCATGCCACGCCACGCCACGCCACACACACACGCCACACACACACACACACACACACACACACACACACACACACACACACACACACACACACACGCAAATACTCACTCAAAGGATACACTAATATGGCAGAACCTCAAAACTGGGCTACACAGTTCGCTACAGCACTCCTGAAGCCTGAATTAGATTTATTTTGCCTAATAAAGACCCCCTTTACACCTGACATTAAAATGTGTTTTGGGTGATCGGATAGTGCTTGACCACATTAACCTGATTACATTTACACCTGGTGTTAATATGTGTCTCCAGTGCCCACATTGAGATCTGATTGCGATCGGATCAGTCAAGCTCCATAGCATAGAGCAGCAGAAGAACAGCGGTGACTGTGGGTTGAGAAAGCATTTGCATTTGCATTTACATTTGTGTTCAATGTAGAGCCCGACCGATATATCGGTTTGCCGATATTATCGGCCGATATTGGCCGATTACCGATATATCGTATCGGCCGATATGGTGCGCCGATATTGCCGATTTTTTTTTTTTTTTTTTTTTTTTTAAGTAATAGACAGCATGTTGTGTATATTTTATATTTTTTTCTTAACTATTTGTTCTATTTCTTGTGTTTTTGTATTTCTAGTTATTTATAATTATTAAATTCCCAGTTAAGTTTACTGTTTCATTGCATTGAGTTTATTAATAAGCTGTAAAATATCCTGCCTACATTACATATTTCAATTCATGTCAACTCATATCTTTGTCAAGTGTTTGATATTTGAGGGTTGCTGATGTGGTGCCTCCTCTGGTCGTTAAGGCGCCTGTTCAGAGGGAGGGGAACTGGTTGGAATAGCGTGAACCTCCCACGTGCTATGTCCTACCGGTGAAGCTTCCCCTGTCAGGTGAAAAGAAGCGGCTGGCTAACTGCCCATGTCTCGGAGGAAGCATGGAGCCAGTTTTCGGCTCTCCCCAGATCGGCAGAGGGTGGAGCAGCAACCAGGATAAATAAATAAAAAATTAGCACTAATGGGGGATAAAAATTGGATAAAATAAAAAAGAATAATAATAAAAAAAGAAAAAAAAAAGAATATCGGCCGATATATATCGATATCGGAATTTTTTTACTCCCTAATATCGGTATCGGCATCGGCCTCAAAAATCCAGTATCGGTCAGCTCTAGTTCAATGTGGTCACAACGTGTCCCTGACCACCTCGAGGTGGTTTGGTGGATCCGATTACAATCCGTTCTCAATCCGTCTTACACCTGTACTTCCATGTGGTCAAGCACTATCTCATTGCAATCTGATCATCCAAAACACATTTTAATGCCAGGTGTAAATGGGGTCATTGAGGAAATGGACAGCACAGTGGCGCAGTGATTAGCACTGTCGCCTCACAGCAAGAAGGTCGAGGATTTGAATCCCGGTCCATCCCAGGTCCTTTCTGTGTGGAGTTTGCATGTTCTCTCCGTGTTCGCATGGGTTTCCTCTCACCATCAAAGGCATACGTACTGTATGTTGGGGTAATGAGCGTGGGGCTAGCAACCCCACCCTGTAAAAACCCACTTGCTACAGAAACCGCAAAAACACATGGTGTAGTGTGGCTGTGGCCCTAGGAGTCTACAGGGAATAAGAAGAAGAGAATAAACAGGACATACCAAGTCAGTTCTACCTCAACCCCCCCTCTTCAAACCATGAAAATATTTCACATAATCATAATCACAATCAGGGGTATAGTGGTAAATATAGAAGTGGGGAAACTATCCAAGATGAGTTGATTACCCAGCTTCTTTCCCCTTATTGATTGATACAGTTGATCTGAAAATAGGCGAGCAAACTCTCTGCCTCGTTTCAAAGAGATGGGTCAACTGCTCTACGCCCCTGGTCACAATACATTCAGGGTGAATAAGCCCGAAATCACATTTATTTTTATGAGCTGTAAACATACATGGCTTCTATACTGCGGTGAATATCATTCATCTTGTACTGCAACATTTTTTTAACCAAGTCCTGAATCCATTCTGCATTTGCCACATGTATCAATTTATTCTCTATGCCTTTTCTGTATATCCTGTAAACCAACGTTGTTGTTTTTTGTTTGTTTCTTCCCTGACTTTAAACCTGCCCATAACTCTCGTCTCATATTTCCAGTACACCTTTTGGAACTTCATCCCTAAGAATCTGTTTGAGCAGTTCAGGAGAGTTGCCAACTTCTACTTCCTCATCATATTCCTGGTTCAGGTAAGAAGCCTTTTGTTTTTATCCAAGAAAGAGGTCAAGACTGTAGAGGTTTTTTCACCCATTCATATATTTCTATGAATATGTATGTTGTAAATATCGGTTGCATCCTGTTTGGTACCTTGACTCTCTCTCTGTCCCCCTCCTCCTCCCCCTCTCTCTCTAGTTGATCATTGACACTCCCACCAGTCCAATCACCAGTGGACTGCCT
>NC_139625.1:57567473-57572473 GCF_964638095.1 Poromitra crassiceps
CGTTCTCTCTATCCCTCTCTCTTTACCTTGCCCTTCCTCTATCTGTTCATTTTTGTTATATCCCTCCCTCCCTCCCTCTCTCTCTCTCTCTACATCCTGTGTGTCTCAATCATCCACTTAATGCCTGTCCTCCCTCCTCCTCTCTCTGTTCATACTGCTCTCTTCTGATAATTCCTTGTGACTCTCTCTTCATCTCCACCCTCCCTCCCCGCATCAATCTGTTCTCCCCTCCCTTCCTCTGCAGACATACTATTCAGTTCACGAGACCAAGGCTTATAAAACAGGGGAGGAAGTGGACTCCATCCATGCCACTATAGAATGTGAACAACCACAGCCTGACCTGTACAAGTCAGTACAACACACATACACACGCGCGCGCACACACAACCACACACACACACACACACACACACACACACACACACACACACACACACACACACACACACACACACACACACACACACACACACACACACACACACACACACACACACACTTGAAATACACTCACTTGCAAAAGAAATGTCTGAAACACGAGTTCAATCTCTTCTCCTCTTTCTGCCTGGCCTACACAGATTTGTGGGTCGCATCAACATCTACATGGACAACGATCCGGTGGCCAGGTAACTAGTTACCTACTGTAGTTACTATTACAGTACTGTTATAACTTTTCCAACAAAGAGTAGTGTACAATGACTTACCGTATAAATTAAATTGAAATGTCCAAAAAGGAAATCCCACCCCAATCCACCAAATGGCTGTCATTATGTTTAGTCATTGTTGTTTGTCTCATGCTTAACTAGTGTAGTTGAGAAATGGTAGACAAGTCGACTGTCTGGGTGTCAGTATTCCTATTATTTTTTATATTATTCAGTCAAATGTTGACAAGAGCATTTTACCTCATTGCTGTTTAGTCTCCCTGCAATTGAGTTTTTTGGATTTTTGAAGGTAATGTTTTAGAATATGTCGCTATTTTAGGGGATGTAAACCAAAAGTAATATAATGATTGTAATAAATTATTCTCCCAGGCAGTAATAAGTATAGACATATTATTTTGGAAATGAGTAATGAAATAAGATAATCCAGCAAGAGAGCAATGTAACTGAGCTGTTGTCTTTTTGCAGGCCGTTGGGATCGGAGAACCTGCTGCTTCGAGGAGCCACACTCAAGAACACTGAGTACATCTATGGTAATGTTACACTAAATATGCTGGCAATAAATACTCATCATCATGCTGCATGCCCTGCATAGGGATAAGATGGGAGATACAAGGAGAAAATACCATGCACATCAGCTTCCTGGGAGTCTTGGGGACTAAGTTGGACCCTACATTTGCCGTTCTCATACATTGTGACCACCATCTCTCTGTCTTCCTCCCTGTAGCGGTTGCCATCTACACAGGCATGGAAACCAAGATGGCGCTCAACTACCAGTCCAAGTCTCAGAAACGCTCTGCCGTAGAAAAGTAAGCTCTCTCTGTCTCTGTCTCTGTCTCTGTCTCTGTCTCTGTCTCTGTCTCTGTCTCTGTCTCTCTGTCTCTCTCTTTCTCTCTATCTCTCTCTCTCTCTCTCTCTCTCTCTATCATATTATATGTTAGCTTTATTTCCGCAGGAGAATCAATTAGCATTGATTGACATCCAAGTGCTTCACTGAGTTTGTTGGTATCCATTAAGGATAATTAAGATAATTAAAGAACTCATCATAAGCATAATCATAATAACTTTTCATAAGCTCGCCCACTGACAGCAGACACCGCCTGCCTCGGCGTAACGGTAGACTGCAGCGTCTCTTTCAGCCTACACATTACAGACATCGATAAACGCTGTCAGCACAGACATCCCTCCATACATCTGTTCATCTTTTCATTCCCCTCTCTAGCCAGAGACTGATGTTCCTTGTGTGTTCCTGCCTCTCTGACTCACTGCTGTGTCTGAATGGCCTCCTTTCCATCTGGCTGTGTCTTGGATCTGGATGGTTTCTGAATAGAGACACTGCGGAGCGCGTCATCATTCAGAAACCACGCCCAAAACGGGGGGAAACCCCCCCCCCCAATCCTGGCGTTCTCCTATGTCGCGTGCATGGTCGTGTGTTGCACACAAAGATCATATATATGGAATTTGAACACTCCAACTTACTTCCTTGACAGCTAGATCCACATTTTTCTTCTCACCAATTCTCAATGGGGAGTACAAAAAAACTTTAATTGGCGATTTTTTTTACATTTGTTGTCTGCGCAGCCCAACACACAACAGCTTTTAGATATGTTTAATTCAAGGAAATGATGCTGCTGTATGGGAGTGAATGGAGTTTTTCATGTATTTCATGCAGTATTTCCTGCAGTGTCTCTATAGGATTTGTCTGCATTGCATTTACACTTGTTTAAAATAAGTCAAAGACACAATTGAAATTGTATTTCACTGGGTCACTCACAGGCCTTGTTCTAGATATTAGCTGTTACAGTAGCTGTTATGTTGCACTACCATGGCTCACTTCCCTTCATTTTATTTTTTTCATTTATCATTTATTTGAATAGGGACAGATACACAAACATATAACATTTACCCAAAAACATCTGATGTCATCTATCACAACATTTGTAGGCTAAGCTAATTTGAAATGCCCGTCCCTAGATGTTATTAAAATCACCTGTTAAAAGCAAAGTACAGTAAAATAAACATAAACAAGGATAGCATAAAATCGGTCAATCAAACAATCGGTCATAGTTGTAGTGCCAGTATTATATCAAGAGGGTTGAGGACAACGTTAAAGCGAAACAAAAAAATTAAAACTAGGTGTGGGGGAAAAAAAACATTTTAGTTAACTGGAATAAAAATAAAAACTATTAGACATTAGGAGGAAAAAAATTAAAACTAACTGAAATGATATTGTGTACTTATAATTAAAGTCGAACTGAACCTGTTCGTCACGTGCATAATGAGTCCGTTTCAGACTGAAAACATAGTTTGTCTAAGATGACGGGTTGAGAGGCGGGTCATAGTATCATGTCGTTGATTTTATTTGACAATTCTGGGGACTGGATTGGGCTTTGGCCAATCCTGGCGTGTTCCGCCTCCAAATCGAGTGTGATTCAGTGTGTTGTGGCGCTCCCCTCGGGAAGAGCCTTTTGACGGGAGGAGTGGAGCTCAGCGACCCGCAGGCAGCCAGCTGCCTTCGTGTTGCCGAGCGGAGAGTGCAGCACGTCGGCCTGGAATCTCCGAAGTGCGACCCCTGACAACCAAGCTCTCGGATGCGCGCGCCATTATCGCTGCTGTAACGATACGATATCCCTGGAATGCGCGTTTTAACGAGCCAGTTACATTTCTTTGCATTCTTAGAGATTATAGTTTTTGTTTTTGTTCATGTTTCTAACAATTGGCCACGTTAGTAGTTAGTTTATGGGATAGGAATTCTGCCAGATGACAGGCACTAGGCGCCATTTTCGACTTCATTTGGAAGAGAAAATTATCCTGAAATGAAGATTTGATTGACAGCTGCATGTTGTGATATGATTGGTTGAAATGGGGTAGAAATTTGATAGTACAAGGTGACGTCAGCAAACTGTACATTACTGTTATCAATGAAATCTTGAAAAATGAACTTTTGATGTGAAAAAGTGTGAAAAACTAAAGAAATTAGATTGTTGTGATTTTGTTTGCATACATTATTAAATAGGTGCACTGCATACCCAGGTATTTGAACTAAAAGAAAAGAAAAGTCATTTTTGGGTTCAGCTCCACTTTAACAGTCAATTTGGTCAAATGTGTCAACACAACAAGCATGATGTCTACATGTCAATTTGCCTTCACAAACTGTTGTGTTTGTATTGTAATACCTATTCTGAACTTCTCGTCCCCTGACAAATACCCTCATATTATATCAAAAACTCAAATAATACTCAAACTAATAAAAAAAAATTAACATAAAAATAATAATAAACTGAAACAAACTCTGGTAACTATCTGAAACTAAACTGAATTGAAAACAAAAATTTAAATTTAAATTAAAAGGAAAACTAATGAAAAATACAAAACTATAACAATGCTGGTCTACGATTGATCCGTTCAACAGCAACCTGTCAGCAAACATGTGATCTCCCAGCCACAGACGTCACATGATGCAGTCCACCCAATCAGTAACACCATTTTTTTTTTTTTTATCAGTAACACAAATCTCAGCTTGATTTGACTTCTAATTGTGTCACCCCCTTTGAGCCAATCACTGCAAAGTAGAAAATGGGAGGGGTGAGATGCGTCATTCCCCCAAGTTTAATCAAACTCCGATCAGCGATGTTTGAGATAATGGATGGACAAATGGAACAAATAGTCCATAGTGAATCCACTGCATGCTCTGTTGAACTTACATCGCTCTGTTTCTGCTCCTCTCTGTCGCCCCCTGCAGGTCAATGAACGCCTACCTTGTGGTGTACCTGTGCATTCTCATCGGCAAGGCCCTCATCAACACCATGCTGAAGTACGTCTGGCAGGCCAATCCCAACAGAGACGAGCCCTGGTACAACCACAGGACCGAGGCTGAGGGACAGAGGCCCATAGTGAGTCATTATTACATCTCTTCATTCCAGAGAAAATATAATCCTATGAGTCTGTTTGAGATTATTTTTGTATAGCCAACATCTTGCAGTTGTATTTTTATGTGAGTGAGGAGACCTCAAATACGTACAATTTGGGCCACGTTAGACCCCATTAAGATTTTTCCCAAAGGAATCCCATCTGAGAAGGATTTTTGTTGTTGGACATGACTTACTGTACAGTAGTAAAGAACTGGACAACTGTTTATAATGTAGATGGGGATTCCGATAGCATTCTCTCACTGTTTTCCCCCCTCAAACATTCAAACACGGTTGGAAATGAGTACAGGCCACCAGCAAACTGCCTGTGAATTTGTGAAGTGGCCAAATTTCAAGTTACAACAGTGAGATAAATAAGTAAGGGATAATGTATATTGAGGCGGTGATTACGGGGGAAATAATGACTGACAGG
>NC_139625.1:57577473-57679973 GCF_964638095.1 Poromitra crassiceps
ATACATACAGTACATACAAATATAGGCACATATACTGCATATTTCACAGATACATATACATAGGCACAGCTTTGCGCACACACACACACACACACACACACACACACATGTATATGTGTGTGTCTATATACACGTTGTCATGCACAAATACGCACAGACACTAGCTCACCCATTCAACAACATGTTCACTCCTTTGCTGCATTACAAGCTCTTACTGTTTCAGCATTGACTGTTTTCCTCATTGAAGCTCAGTAATGCAGCTCCTGACACCCTCTTTATTTCTGCTAATGGTACGTTCCTCTCTGCCTCAGGCTTGGTTTCACCTATCTGAGACTCAAGGACAGTCACATGGAGATCCTAAATAGGGAGGATAAGATTGAGAGGTGAGTGTGTGCCCATAAACACTATATTTTTTTTACTTTTTTACCCCAACAGTCTGTTTTGCACAAAATAATTTGATATTTATCAGCTATGGAAGCTTTTATCAGCTGTGTTTATATATTTAGGTTATTTCTTAAAATGTGGAAAAAAATGAAAAATGAAATTAGAATTAGAATTTATTGTTCTTCTCACTCACTACTAGTATGTTTTTTTTAATGTGTTATAGACATGGGCTTCATAGAAAGTGTTACCCAAGTTTCTTATGAAGACCAGACCAATAAACTAGATTACTGCAGATAGATTAGATTTCCCAGTCATTAAAAAGTTTCTGTCACATATTGGAAACAGGGCATTCACGACTACTGCATTTTAGTAGTCATCGACTACTCCCAAACAGTAGTCACAGGAGATATACTGTAATATCGTACCAATAAAAATGAACAATTCTCATCAAAAAGGTCTCAAAAACAGCCAGTAAAGGGTTAGCTAATGTAGGTGGGACCAACCTGGGGGTATGTGAAATAGCAGAGTCCTGATTGGCTCTGAGAGGCTGTTTACAAATGAGCCGCTAAACCCCAGCAGCTTGTCTGAGGTGGAAATACTCGCCGTTTCTCAATGTTAAGGATCCTTCCTTGGCAGGATGGGTGTTCCTACAGAGGGCAGGCAAGAGTCCTTCCTCGCTGGCTAGGAAAAACTATGGAAGGACCCATCCTGCCGAGGAAGTAGCCTTAACATTGAGAAATGTCGACTGACTGTATGACTGCAGTAACAACATAGACAAGTCTTTCCCTCTCTAAATACCTTACATTCTGTTTATTTACATGGCATCATGTAGACAATGATTGTTCAATCAAATCTGTGTTCAATTTATTTATTTATCTATATTGTGTATTCCTAAAACCACAGATGAACGATTAGTCGACTACAATGCACAGTGTTGACTAGTGGTTTTGATAGTCGCCTAGTCACCTAGTCTGTGAAAGCCCTAATGGAAATTATATTATTTATCTTATATTGGCTGAAAATGGGTGCATTTATGAGAGACATGTTTACTTGAAGGTGGATATTTGTTGGTTTGATATTTACATGTTTGTGTGTTGTGTTTTTCAGGTTTGAGCTGCTGGAGGTTTTGACGTTCGACTCAGTCAGACGGAGGATGAGCGTCATTGTCAGGGCTAACACTGGTAATACACACTACTGTATGTGTGTGTGTGTGTGTGTGTGTGTGTGTGTGTGTGTGTGTGTGTGTGTGTGTGAGTGTGAGAGAGAGAGAGAGAGAGAGAGAGATGCAAGAAGTTGCAGGTTATGCAAAATAATATAATTCGTTATTCACTGAATGTTCCTCCTAGGAGACATGTAGGTGGAAACAAATTCAAAAAGGTGGGTATGTTGCCTGTTGAGTTTAGGATTGAACAGCTAAAGCTAAACCATATGTATAACATCATCAATGGTACTGCCCCCATGTATCTGGGCTCACAGATAACAATGGTCCATACCCAGCATGGTCACAACACCAGGGCTAGTGTGCGCTCATGCAAGGTACCACGAGTGAATAGTGTAGCAGCTCGAAGCTCCTTTTTTTATACTGGGTCCTTGCTGTGGAACAGCCTTCCCCTAGGTATCAAGCTGTCAGAGTCGAGAGGTGTCTTTAGAAGGCAGGTCCGGGATCATCTTTGGAGTAACGTGGCTAGCTAGAGGACAGGTTTTGCCGCCAGCAAAACAGTGTTTTTAATTCGTGATATTGTTGTTTTTGTTCTTGGATTTGGTTCTCTGAAATTGTTGCCGATTTTCATGTTTTTGTTTTGTTATTTGTTTTAATGATTTTAGGTGTCTGGTTACGGATAAGAAATGGTATATTGATTAGAAATTGTATATTGATATGACTGACTTTTTACATGTTATGTGTTGTGCGTTCTGTCCTACAACAGCAGGGACCATGTTGGAAATAAGTGTTCTCACTTTAACATGTTATCCTTTGGAATTTTCTTTTGTAAATTGTCTTCTCTATATCCATAAATAAAAATCAATCAATCAATCAGAGAGAGAGAGAGAGAATTATGTGCATGTACCCCCTCTCATACACCTTATATCTGCTTTATTCTGCACTGCTGTGTGTGTGTGTGTGTGTGTGTGTGTGTGTGTGTGTGTGTGTGTGTGTGTGTGTGTGTGTGTGTGTGTGTGTGTGTGTGTGTGTGTGTGTGTGTGCTTGTGTGTTTGTTCAGGTGAGCTGTATCTGTTCTGTAAGGGCGCAGACTCCTCCATCTTCCCCAGGGTTGTCTCAGGCAAGGTGGAACAGATCAAAGCTCGAGTGCAGCACAACGCAGTGGTAAGAACAAACACACGCGTGCACGCACACACACACACACACACACACACACACACACACACACACACACACACACACACACACACACACACACACACACAGCATGTTGTCAGGGCCAGGTGACTCGTTCTCATTCTTGCCAGTAACATTTTTCCCATGATGCTTCTTGTGGGAGGTTTCCATGCTTACTACAGGAAGTCGGCCAGTGGACCATGGCCCACTTCCATCAAGCACTCAGGTTGCTCCGCAGCAGAGACTACAGTAGTGTGGTTTCCCATTGGCAATTACTAGCATGGCAGGCTTCCATATGCTTACGTATCATGTCATTTCTTATGTATATCTAAAAAATATCCATCATAGACACACAACCTTTGCTTGAAAGCATTGTGGGAAGCTGAAGTAAAGGTAGACAAGGCAGGTTGAGCGAAATATGGCTTCACCAAAAAAGTAAATTATGTTATGGTTAGCTTTGGAATGTGTTTCTCTTATCAGTATCATCAATTTGGCCTCGTTTCTCTTCAGTCTAGGGGTAACTCAACACACTTCATTGCCAACACTGTAATCTCATCAAAATGCACATTGGTTTGGACTGTCATGACTTTAGCATTAGCATCACCGTGTGCTACAAAGAGAGGGCAGACTCACCAATGTAGCTCTCCGGGTTCATTTGCCGTCTCTCTGCTTCATCCACTGCGCTCTGCCGCGCCCGTCCGGTCCAGACCCCCTGGTACGACTGCTCTGCAAGCCTCTCTTGACCCACAGCTCACTTCCCATTTACGTCAGAGAAAAAGACGTCACAGCACGCCCTCTATCACGGCCAGCCAATCATGACAGCCCAAACTGACAACCACGCCAACATAAACTAGGATTGACAGTTCCATTAACCATGTCTAATCCTGAATCAACATTACCTTACTCAGCTGACATTTATCCAACCATTGATAATTCCTAAATAACGTGACATAGCAAGCAACGTGACATAGCAACGCGACTGTCACAATTGCAGCACTTCATCACAAAATAATTCCTGGAATGCATTGAATATCACAGAATGGTGATATCCAACAATTGAACATGTAGTGGAATCCACACTACTGTAAGTGTTGCAGCTGTGAGTGAAAGCAGGCAGCTAGCTTACTGTTCAGCTGACACAGAGATCTGTTGTGGGCGTTGTGATTGGGAAGTTCAAATGGAAAGGGCAAGTGCTGCCCACACATCACACACACAGATTCAGAGCGCAGCTTGATTTTGCTGTTGGTTTTCACTGATCGGAACTCCAGGGTCAAGGTGCAAGCGGAAAAAGAAAGAAGGCTACAGGAGAAAGTAGAATCATCAGCATTTCAGTTTTTATCTGTCACCTTTGACCTTGTGTGTAGATCCCCTGTCCTCTCTACCTCTGGTGCTTTCTCTGATCTCTTTTTTCTTTCCTCCCTTCATTCCCCTTCCCCCACAGCCTTTCCTCCTCTATTGAATATGTATTATGATACTCATATTGATACTGATCTTTTTTGGATTGAAGCCGTCGATAGCCAATATTTTGTACCAATATCTTCAGTGTTTCCCCAAGAATTGTATTCTTGTCCCTCGGAAGCAACATTTAGACCACTAAAATATGAAATAATAGGATAATTGATCATAATTAAACCTACGAATGCCTTCAAAATGGTGCATAATTGTCCACTGTGCTCCAGGAGGGTCTGAGGACGCTGTGCGTGGCCTATCGGCTGCTGAGCCCGGATCAGTACCAGGAGGTGTGCCACCTGCTGAGCGGGGCCAAGCTGGCATTACAGGACCGGGACAGGAGGCTGGCCGAGGCCTACGACCTGATAGAGACAGACCTCATACTGCTGGGAGCCACGGCTGTGGAGGACAGGTAGGCTTCAGCCTCCAACCCCAACATGAACGTACTTATTTTGTCTTTGTATTTCCTCCAAAATTTGTTTTCTTCATATTTTAATTAGGAATTTCTCTCCCCCCCTCTCTCCCCCCCTCTCTCTCTCTCCCCCTCCCTCCTTCCCTCCCCAGGCTCCAGGAGAAAGCGGCAGACACCATCGAGTCCCTCCACAAGGCCGGCATGAAGGTGTGGGTCCTGACGGGCGACAAGATGGAGACGGCGGTGGCCACCTGCTACGCCAGCAAGCTCTTCCGCGGCAGCACCCAGATCCTGGAGCTGACCACCAAGCGCACCGAGGAGCAGAGCCTTCACGACGTCCTGTTCGACCTGAGCAGGACCGTCCTGCGGCAGCAAAGGGGCATGACCCGGGACACCTTCTCTGGGTGGGCTGTGTGTGTGTGTGTGTGTGTGTGTGTGTGTGTGTGTGTGTGTGTGTGTGTGTGTGTGTGTGTGTGTGTGTGTGTGTGTGTGTGTGAAGGACCACTTTGCCGATTTTCAACCAGTTTTCTGTCATTACATAATCAGTAGTATATTATACAAATGAACAATGTTTAACTTCCCTCCATCTTGCCTGGACCGACAGCTCCCCGTTCAGACCATGGCGAAACTGCTCCAAACGACATCATTATGATATAATTTGGACCAGGAAGTACTGTGTGTGTATTGCAGTTACAGATATACAGTATTTGGCAGTTCTTCATACTGTATGTGTTTTTTCCAGTCTATCAGGTGACTGTATCGACTATGGTCTAATCATCGATGGAGCCACCCTCTCAGCGGTGCTGAAACCCGGCCAGGAGGACTCAAACTCAGGGAACTACAAGGAGATCTTCCTGGAGATCTGCCGCAACTGCAGCGCCGTGCTCTGCTGCCGGATGGCGCCGCTTCAGAAAGCACAGGTATGGAGGGCCCGGTTCCAATCCCCCCAGGGCATATCCCTCTCCCTCTCTCCCCCCCTCCCCTCTCTCTCTCTCTCTCGTTCTCTTTTCCCAAAACTAACATGTCGGTTTCATTCCCGACTGTCTTCTCTAGATTGTGAAGCTGATCAAAGTGTCCAAGGAGCACCCGATAACGCTGGCCATCGGAGACGGAGCCAACGATGTCAGCATGATCCTGGAGGCCCACGTCGGCATCGGTTGGTCTTCTAGTACTTAAGCAATCAATATGGCTAACATACACCCCAGATAACTGACCTCCTTAACCCCTCCCGCTGAAGCAGTGCTTCCTCTGAATCCTTTTGATGTGCGTGTATGTGTATATTTATTCACTCACTACTCAAGTCATTTCATACACCAGGATATGAGAAAGCTCTCTCTGTCTCCCCAGGCATAATGGGTAAGGAGGGGCGACAGGCGGCGAGGAACAGCGACTACGCCATCCCAAAGTTCAAACACCTCAAGAAGATGCTGCTGGTCCACGGACACTACTACTACATCCGCATCTCGGAGCTCGTACAGTACTTCTTCTACAAGGTAGTCCATGCCCATGCCAATTTGTTTGTGATTGTTATAGTTTGTCATTTTTCTTGGTTTTTATTTTATTTTTTATTTTTTTTAAAGTCTTGTAGTCAATGTTTATTTCAGCTTAGTAAAACATTTTCTACACCCTCTTTTTCTTCTCTGTTTAATTATTGTATGTTTTCTTTGCAGAATGTCTGCTTTATCTTCCCCCAGTTCCTCTACCAGTTTTTCTGTGGCTTCTCACAACAGGTACACACACACACGCACACACACACACACACACACACACACACACACACACACACACACACACACACACACACACACACACACACATTTTGGTAAAATGCTTGAAATAACGTATGTGGTTAAAAGTTTATGAAAAAACGAACTTTGTGTTCAGCAATATAATCTTCACAAATGAGACCACTTTTATAATTTTCGAAGCATAAATGCGTTTTTGTTACGCCATAAAACACTTCAAAAGTCATAAAAGTCCTCATATGTGAAGGTTATCTTGCTGAACACAAAGTTTGCTGTCTCATAAACCTTTGTTAAATTCCCATACAAAAATCCCTTTGCCTTTTACATGTAGGAACCAAGAAGTGCAAGTACTTCTGGGTACGCCTACAAAAATCTGCGTCATCCCTGCTGTACTCAATAAAGAATGATTGACTGTGCTCTCTCCTCAGCCGCTGTATGATACAGCCTACTTGACTCTGTACAACATCAGCTTCACCTCTCTGCTCTCTCCTCAGCCGCTGTATGATACAGCCTACTTGACTCTGTACAACATCAGCTTCACCTCTCTGCTCTCTCCTCAGCCGCTGTATGATACAGCCTACTTGACTCTGTACAACATCAGCTTCACCTCTCTGCTCTCTCCTCAGCCGCTGTATGATACAGCCTACTTGACTCTGTACAACATCAGCTTCACCTCTCTGCTCTCTCCTCAGCCGCTGTATGATACAGCCTACTTGACTCTGTACAACATCAGCTTCACCTCTCTGCTCTCTCCTCAGCCGCTGTATGATACAGCCTACTTGACTCTGTACAACATCAGCTTCACCTCTCTGCTCTCTCCTCAGCCGCTGTATGATACAGCCTACTTGACTCTGTACAACATCAGCTTCACCTCTCTGCTCTCTCCTCAGCCGCTGTATGATACAGCCTACTTGACTCTGTACAACATCAGCTTCACCTCTCTGCTCTCTCCTCAGCCGCTGTATGATACAGCCTACTTGACTCTGTACAACATCAGCTTCACCTCTCTGCTCTCTCCTCAGCCGCTGTATGATACAGCCTACTTGACTCTGTACAACATCAGCTTCACCTCTCTGCTCTCTCCTCAGCCGCTGTATGATACAGCCTACTTGACTCTGTACAACATCAGCTTCACCTCTCTGCCCATTCTGCTCTATAGCCTGATAGAGCAGCACATTAACGTGGACATCCTGAAGAAGGACCCTTCACTCTACAGGTTGGTGTCAGGCGCTAACGCACGTACATCCAGACTAAACCTGCACCTTCTATATACGTGTTATCAACATCTGTCATTTGAATATAGTATGAGGTGAGTTTACAGTATGCCCATGCATATTTACTACAGTATTTGGCCTTCTGTACATGTGATAATAATGCAAAGACCAGACACACTTTAGTCATTCCATTTCCTTTTTTCATATTCTCTCATATGTTCTCATTTGTTATGTACACTGTACTGTCTCACTCTGTTGACGTTTAACTTATTTTCATACTGCATATATTTCATTTTTGGCCCCGGTGCGGTAATGCACCAGGGGCCTTACGTTCCCGCATGTCGCCAAGACATATTATGCACTAGTTTACGCGCGTCAATGCTCCACACATGGCGGCCGGCCACTAGAGGGCGCCGCCGCCCCAGTGCTGCAGCCAGAGGATCTGTGCACATGCGCTGTTCACTCTCAAAACAAAGGGATTTGCACCTCAACCTGTCCCTGTGTGTTTACAACCGTGTGTGTGATAAAGCAGGAGAACACAAGGACCCCCCTGAACTTTCCCCCATCTAAAAACGTCGGCTGTATGGGAATATTTCGGCTATTGTAAAAATACAGATGGCCATAGCCTCAACGCGAGACTCATCCGAATGACTGATGAGTCTCGCGTTGAGCCTAGGATTGCCAGGGCTTAGATCTGCGTGAGCACGACCCGTCGTAATTTGTCAAATTCAAGGTACATTAAAACGTTGTCTTGCTTCAACATACATCGCATCGCATAAACCATTTCCACCCGCAGGTTTGAGGAGTAGCTAACATAAACGTCAGATAAATACTCTCTATAGGCTAACGTTACCTACTGAGGCAGCTAACATGGCTAATTAGCTAGCTAACACCAGCTATCTTTCTCCTCTAACTAACGTTAACGACACGTTAGTTGACTGAGCGAACGTCGCTGTACAGCAGGTCGTTATCAAAACGTATTGCACTGAAGAGAAGTAACATTAGAAAATGACGAAAGACTCCTCCAATCTGGCAGTGGAAATGTATGCACAAACTTTGTGTGTAACTTTGCGAGACTCATCCGAATGACTGATGAGTCTCGCGTTGAGCCTAGGATGGCCACAGCTTAGATCTGCGTGAGCACGACCCGTCGTAATTTGTCAAATTCAAGGTACATTAAAACGTTGTCTTGCTTCAACATACATCGCATCGCATAAACCATTTCCACCCGCAGGTTTGAGGAGTAGCTAACATAAACGTCAGACAAATACTCTCTATAGGCTAACGTTACCTACTGAGGCAGCTAACATGGCTAATTAGCTAGCTAACACCAGCTATCTTTCTCCTCTAACTAACGTTAACGACACATTAGTTGACTGAGCGAACGTCGCTGTACAGCAGGTCGTTATCAAAACGTATTGCACTGAAGAGAAGTAACATTAGAAAATGACGAAAGACTCCTCCAATCTGGCAGTGGAAATTTTTGCACAAACTTTGTGTGTGTGTGTGTGTGTGTGTGTGTGTGTGTGTGTGTGTGTGTGTGTGTGTGTGTGTGTGTGTGTGTGTGTGTGTGTGTGTGAGAGAGAGAGAGAGAGAGAGACAGGGACAGGGCTGTGTGTGTGTGTATGTGTCCTGTGTGAGACAGAGTGGGGGTGTATGTGTGAGGAAACAATAATTATTTGTGTCCAGTGTTCACCCATTACAAAAGAAGTGTGTATTTGATTGTTATGTTTTAGTTTTACATCAAATTAATTAGATGAACTAAATCGTTTACATACTATATTACCAAAGCACACACATACTTGCCAGTTAGCCTAACTGTCATTACAGTTGGAGGTTACATTAACATGACTTTATTTTTTCTCAGTCCACAATTCAGCAAACTGTTAATAAAATACATTTTGTTCATTGGCATTTTTTATGCCACATAAAGGTCCGCAATACCGCGATACCGTGAAACCGTGGTATTTTTGTCCAAGGTTATCATACCGTCAAAAAATCATACCGTTGCATCCCTAGTCCCCGCCCCTCTGAACTTTCTTATGTAGAGCTGTTGTTTCTAGATTTGCACACAGTGCGTTGTGTATTTATATACAGTCTAGCTCTGTAAATATGGCATTTTAACACATTCACTGCCAGCCGTTTTTTCAATACTGTAGGTAGGTTCTGCCAAGTTTTTTTTTTGAGGATTCTGGCTCATCTTTCAAGAGCCGAGGATTCTTTTCTGCTAAGATTTTGTGAACACAAATGATCTCAAAAGAACTAATAGAATGTGTGCTTTCTCTGTCTAAAAGAGTTCGTTTGTAGAGTTAGTAGTTATGTAGGCATTAGCAGTAGAATACAGCATGGTTTCAGCGTCTGAAAATTTATTCTGAGATAAATGGCTTTTTGTGAAATTCGATAGAACAGTCACTTTAACCATTTATTTTTGGCGTAAGACGTCAGACATCTAAACAATAGTTTTGAACAGTAATTTCCTCCATAGCTGCAGGAAACCCCCCTCTCCTTCAAACTCCTCCCTCCGTGGGTGTGTCTCTGGTGGCTTTGCAGCGTTTGTCACAAGCGAGGCTCTGCCTGTCTGTGCTGCCTGGCTGCTGGCGGCTGCTCTTTGGGCGAGTCTGCATGAGTCGTTTCGGTTGTGAGCTCAGCTGCAATGAAGCTGCGTGCGATTGTGGGCTTTCTGCGGGTGTTTCAAAGTGTGTTGCACGCATAATCTATTATGCAAATTTGCAATCCCCCACCGCCAGCTCCCAGCGCGATAATGCGCGAAAGCGAAAGCGTTTTCGCCAATCCATTTTACAGTATGAGAGAATGGTTTCCTCGCGCGTTCCCCTGCAGTTTTGGCTCGGCTTTTTCTAGTCTGGAGAGCACTGTCGCCACTTAGTGGGTCGGTGGAATGGGTTGTACACGTTCGGTGGCTCCAATATTTTTATAGGAGACGTGGGGGGCGTTGATCCACGTCCCACCGTCAATTTTTTTTTTTTTTTTTTAAGACGAGATATCTCGTCATTGGCAGTCAACCGTTGGACTTTTTTAAGACGAGATATCTCGTCAATGGCAGTGAACGTGTTAAGTTGTAATATTTTTTGTCTCGCCAAGAGTAACCATGTAGATTCCCACTTTGAGATTAGTTTATCAAAATGACGCCTGTACGGATATCTGAATTTCGTTGTCGGAGATTGCTCCTAGCAGCCAGACTCCGATGTGCTCTCGGTAACAAACTTCAGTCCCCAACCAACTTCGCGCACCTTTCTCAAAACAATGTCCTTTTTATTGCGGTCCATCGATATACAGTCTGGTAGACAGATCAAGCAGTGTCTTCCTTTTGTTTTAGCCATGGTTTTACCAAGCAGTGTCTTCTCTATGTAAAATAGATCTATAAGGGGAAGAGCCTGTCCAGCCAATGACGGCTTGAGACTGGCTGCCACAGCTGTCAATCATCCCTTTTTATATGTCAAATAACTACTTAAAAACAAACTGATCAGAAAAATGACCACTTGCACAGGCATTAGCATGATAATAACTATCTAAAATGATACAACCCACCTTTGGAAAAAAAGGGTGACAATACCATGCACCGGGGCTATGCCAGGTTTCGACCTGGCCTTGTTTATGTTCATGTTGTACATATTTTTCATTTTTTAGATCAAACAAAAAAGAAAGCTGCGCACAATATGAAAATACAGTAATGAACATATCTAGATATATGCAATGCAGAACAATTTAGGGAAAAAGGTTTATAGCATACTGAATGTGCCACAGTAAATCAGACTTCACGAGCTCTCTGCAATATCTATTGCTGCATTATTATTATTTTTACAGTATATAAGATCTCTCCCATCCTATCACACATGAATGTGGGTTATCTGTGTGTCCTGAAAAAGTCTTGTCTTAAAAGAAAAAAGCTAATGTACTGTAAGGCCTTAAAAAGTAGTAATGTGTCTTAAATGCAGTCCTGCTTTACTAAAGTTGTCATCTTTCTTATTCTGCCCATTTATACTTTAAAAACGTTCATTAGCCATGTTCAATCAGAAATAGACTGCTTTTGCCAGCTTTGCTTCTTCATTTGGTTTTTAAATTGCTTTTAAATTCAATTCCAGGTAGCATTAAAAAAGGTCTCAAGAACTCTCCAATTTGGCTTTCTGACTCCTTCAGAGACACTGTGAATGTAACAGATAAAACGACGTTGGTTTGAGGGGAACAGAGCAGCATTGTGCAAGTCTCTCTTCATCCAGATAATGACGCCAGAGAGAGCAATACCAGACTGAATAATGATACCACAGAGATCATAATCTCATTTAGCTCTTTTGGCAGCCACACCAGCTTGCTTTCTTGCTTGCTTTGTTTCTTTCAAGTCATGTGATGTTTATTTGTATAGCCCTAATTCACAAGCATGTCTTTACACAGAATAAGTCTAGCTAAGCACTATCAATAAACAGGATTGAAGAATATTATATTAGAGGGAGAGAGATATGGGGAGGGGGAGAGAAGGGGAGAGAATGGGAGGAGAAGGAAGAGAGAGGAGGGGTGGGAAGAAGGGAGATAATGGGGGAGGGAGGGAGAGAAGAGAGAGAGCAGAACAAACAGGCTATACTGGGGCTGGGCGATACGGTTTAAATTAATATCACAATAATCATAAGGGTCATTCTCAATACAAAATGTATATCACTATATGGTTAATGTATGTAAAGTCACGTTTAGTAATCAAATTATCATATTATAAATTACCTGGCAACTGTCATATCATCACGATATGATATACCACTGAAAGATGACAGACAATGGTACTGAATTATCGCAATTCTTTCTTTGTTTTTTTCTTTCTTTCTTTCTTTCTTTCTTTCTTTCTTTCTTTCTTTCTTTCTTTCTTTCTTTCTTTCTTAATATTCATCTGTTCGTCTCTGGGAAAGCAAAAGAAACAAGAATTAGGCGATTTCACATTTTGCCGGCACCAGTGAGCGGTAACTGCTTGAATTTGAAAGACTTCATTACCCAGAAATCCTGTAAGGTGGTAGTGTCAGTCCAGCAAAAGTTTACTGACACTGTGTCAGTAAACCTTTGCCGGGCCGATTAGCGCTGCTGTCGTCCCAGGTCCTTTCTGTGTGGAGTTTGCACGTTCTCCCTGTGTTCGTGTGGGTTTCCTCCGGGTGCTCCAGTTTCAAAGACATGTATGTTTGTATAAAATTTGAAAAAAAGTCCAAGGCAACTCTTCTTATGATTAAAAAGCCTTTATTCTATCATGGCTAGTTCGAATTCGAACTAGCCAACATGTTTTGGAGTGTTTGAATTTGAACTAGCCATGATAGAATAAAGGCTTTTTGGACTTTTTTTCAAATTTTATATGGACTTTCCCCTTTTGAGTTCCAAAGAGCACCTTCTTTTTAAGTTTTTAACTTTGAACCAGAGCGTCGTAGCCCTCTCCTATATTATCTTCTTTCAACATGTATGTTTGTGTTAATACTCCTGTCAGTGTGTGTGAGGCACTGCCAATTCTAACTGCAATTCCAAGGGACAGCAGTTGAAAATTAGCCATCTGGCTAACACTGGCACATTTACAGTAATTTTAATGAATGTGCATTCATTAAATTAAATTAAGATACAGTAAATCCACTAGGATTGTTTGTCAAGTGGGCTACAGTGTCCCTCAGAAACAAGATATGACCCCTAATAAACTGTAAGGACATGCATTATATGACAATTTTACATGTATGCAAAGGAAAAGGTTTAGTCAATAGATTAAAACGGAAGGCAGAAAACCCCCAACTTTGGTCTAATTTGGGTCAGTTTGGTTCATTTGACTTCTGCAGTGTGACAATCCTCTGTGTGACTCAGAGCGCAAACATTCCCAAACTCAACTCACGACGTCACAAGATGCCATAATGAAGCCAAGCATTTCTTCTGCTCAGACTAAGGCTGTTTGTCTTCTGGGTTTCTAGTCAATACAAAGAAGTTGCTTTGTCAGGATGAGCTTCATTGCATTTTTGTTAAGTTAGATTGTGGCAAGCAAAGGGAGACAGGAGAAGCAGGGTGCTGTTTCCACGATGCTTCTCCTTTGGTCTGATCACTGTTGATTTGTATTTGTGTTTTGTTAGAATGTCTCTGTTGATGTTCCTTCATGAATTTGTGTGTTTTTCTAAGTGTTGTATGACTGGTGTTTATCTGGGGAAAAGTGTCTCGGTTACATGGAGCTGGATCTGAGGGGGTGGATGTGCTATCATGTTACCTGCTCTTGTTCCTCTAAATATGTCATGCTCACCGTAACTAACTGACCTAAGCTAATGGACCATTTACCTTAATTGCCTCCATTTAAAATGCAAAATTCTCCCCACTCCTTTTACCCTTGTTGACACTCGAAAGGCCAAGCCACAGTCACTCAACAGCTGCATTTTACAGTTGGCATATCTCCGTTTCCAAAATCTCCCTGCGTGTCTTTTAATACACTCTGAAAAATGTGTGATTTAGTAGATTTTCTAAATCACACAAGAAAACCCTAGTTCTGATGAGATTTACCCTTTTCATCTGAAGGCATGTTAGCCTTCTCTTGAACCCCCAACTCCATTGTGAGTGTGAAGTTGCTCTCAAGTTTCTTTTGGCCTGTGGGCATTGAAAATGAATCAGCTCTTAGTTGGCCCATGACCACCCTTTCTACAAAGTTTTGGGGTGTTACGTGAATCCGTGTGGAAGTTAATCGCCTTTTTGTGATTGGCCTCACCCATTGTCACAGCCCCTTTTGAAAGTTAATCAATAATAAGTTGACCCGTAACCTACTTTTCTGCCAAGTTTCATGCAAATCTGTTCATCAGAGATATTGTGCTGACAAACAGGGGCGAAAAACATGACCTCCCAGCCAACACCCTTGGCCCCGGCCCAGAGCCGGTGGCCCCAAACCCCTAGCGTGGGCTCTGTCTGTCTGGGTGGTGTCACGATTTGTGACGGAAGTGATGTCATCATGATGTCACTTGAGCAATTGTGATGTCACTCGAGCAAATGTATAAGTGATGGGAGTATAAGTAGGGAGAAGAGGACAAGAGGAGTCTCCACCCTAGAAATCAAGTGCACATAGCTCACATGGACATACAGTATAGGTCACGTGCACAACATAGCTCACATGGACATACAGTATAGGTCACGTGCACAACATAGCTCACATGGACATACAGTATAGGTCACGTGCACACTCAATACACGTTCATTACTCCTGGCAGCCGGGGGCTTCATGATTTCATTATTACATCCAGGTTCAATTTGGTGACACATTCTTTTACCAGCTCAGAACAGGGACAGTCTTGCTTTCCGTGTAACGACTCCGTGGTAAGATGCCTCTCTTCTTGAGGCATCTGCTCGGACTAGGATAGAGAATCCCCCCCCCGTAGGGGATTCTTCAGGAGTCAAGACATTGGTGGTGGACTGGGGAGGTGGGTGGGGCGAAACACAGCTTCAGAGAATGGGATGCGATCAGCTCCGGTACAGCGACCAGAAGGATCAGGGAAAGAGGACGATGACACGCTGAGCATGGCTATAAATACTGCCACGTCATAGCCTCGGCATTGACGACATTACCGGCGTCATATTGGCAAGTGCGTCACACGGACATCACACTGGGATTACACTTGTCGTCACACTAGGATTACATATGATGTGAGGCAGCGTGTCTGGTCTTCATCTTGAAACTAGGTCGAGACCACCATTTCAATCATGAGAGACCAGAGGGTAGAGTTAACAAGCAAGCTTTATTCAAGTATGGCATGGCGTATTACATCACAGATTAAGCTGAAAAAAACGGAACTTTCTAGCTGCAGGTAAGGAAGGCTACAGTCCGTTTGCGTTTCAGTAACGTTAGTTTGATGATCTCGAAACTACCACAAGCGCCTCCCCTCCCCCCTACTCTTCGCCACTCAAAGCCACACTCTACGAATGTGTTATACATGACAAAGATAGGCTTCACAGCAAATCAGCTGACAATGACACTCGTGAATCTCAGCATTGCTAAACAGTGCTACTGTATTGAACTGATCTACATAACAGTGACACTGAACATAATGAGTAGACTCAGTCATTTTTGGGGGGTGTAAAAGTCCATTTGGACTGGAATTACCACCAAATGCCCACCTGTCCTGCTGGCTATGATGGCCCAGGAGGTAATGAACATGTAATCAATCAAACTGTTATATCATCATATCAGAGGTGGACCACACTGAGTCGGCCTAATATAGCCCAATCCTAATATTTACCATCATCCTGTGTTTCTTTCCATATAGGGACATTGCTAAGAACTGCTTGTTGCGATGGCCCATATTCATATACTGGACCTTCCTGGGTGTGTATGATGCCATCGTGATGTTCTTTGGTGCTTACTTCCTGTTTGACAACACGACCTTCACCAGCAATGGACAGGTAACATGCATGTGTCTGTGGCAGCTCATAGCCAGGTCCTCATCCTTTGTTTTTTGACTTTCACATTGAAATCCATGGATTTTGGACATTTATGTTTAATAAAATCATGCATACTTTGCATTAACACATGAGAAGTGTGCTGATTTCAAGGAAGAAAACACAAACACTCTCACACACAGGTTTGCTCGCTTTATTTCTAAACACATGCTTGCACAAATACTTTCTCCGTCTTTGCTCCTTGGTAAGACCACTTGTCCGGTGCTCTCGGAAGGGCATACAGTCTGGTCTAAATAACACAGTTTAGTTTAGTTTAGTTTATTTTAGTGGAACAGTGCACAACATTACTGTATAATGCGCCAGAGTTAGCCAAGAGGCTACTTTTCATCTGTAGTCCCTGAACAGATGATACAAAGTCACCCTAAAAACAGAATACAGAGTACAGTGCATATACATACAATTACAAAGTTAAAACCATCAAATATATATGTATGCAGAAAATTTGTAAAAATAAGAAAGGATGTTAATCACAGACAAAAGCATACACAGTATATGAAATACATAGTCTGACACAATCAAAGCAAAGCCACAATAAGATATGCATATAGATGCATAAGGGCAGTTCAAAGGCTTATAATAATTATCACGGAGGGCTGGAACGTGCGTCTTCTCTGGCTGCAGTGTGTGACACTCCTCCAGCACAGCAGCGCAAGGGCAGCATAATCAGTCAGCTGCTACCAGCTGTTAGGGTGACCAGATGTCCCACTTTGTGTAGGACTGCACAGCATGTTCATGCCTTTCCCATGTCCCATTGAGATGATGTCCCACATTTTGATTGGCTCTAGTTTTCAAAAGTCAAACCACTGAGAGAGAGAGAGGGAGAGAGAGAGAGACAGACAGACACACACACACACACACACACACACACACACACACACACACACACATAGAGGAATAGAGAGAGACAAGACACATTTAAGAAAAAAGAAAAAATTGTTCCGGCTTTCTGATGTCTTCAGTCTTCTATGACAGACTTTTATGTTGTGGACTGTTGGTCAGGAAAAAATTATGCCCATTTTTCACCATTTGGTGACATTTTATAGACGAAACAATTAATCGATTAGTCTAAAATAATCTGTAGATTCATCGATAATGAAAATAATCGTTAGTTGTAGCCCTACTCAGCATTGGTAATGTGTCCCACATTGTGCCACTCTTTGTCCCACATTTGGTTGCTGGGATCTGCTCACCCTACCAGCTGTGCCAGGCTGGTTCATACAGTGACATTGCTTTAAGTAAAGCAGCCGCTTTGAGCAGCATAGCTAATCTAAAACTGTAGTTATAAACAGGACAGAGGAAACTTTCCAGTGGAAACATAATTAAAAGTTTCGCTTCTGAGATATATTCTTTAGACTGTGCTGCTGCAGATGACAGCAGACATCACCCCGGCCGGGTCTGCCTGACCCTGTGTCTTGCGCTGTCATTGGCTGTAACATGTTGATGGCGCTCCCGACACCACCAGATGTTTAGCCTGCTTGATATCTGTCAGTGTCTGTGACTCATTGGCGAGCTCCCCGGTCACGTCTGTGGACAGTTCACACAGAGCAATCGAGTGCAGAGACACTGATTTGACTCTGATCTGGGGACTTTTGGCGCTGAGCTCCAAAAACCAAGTGGAAAATCAGAGCTCGTATCATATAGTGGATACATTTGTAATAAAGACACTGCAGTCCAGAATTTGCTTGGCTGCATCCAGTAGTATGAAACATTCATCAAGAATTTGTAAACTACACAATAAATAAATAAATGTAACTCAAAATACAGGATGATGTTTCTTTAATGTTCACAAACAAAGCAAATGCAAACAAATGCTTGGTAATACTATAAATGTAAAACTAATTTTCATCTTATTTACTGTCTATCTCAGTATTTGTACAGTAGCTTAGGAAGTTAATTTGAGTGAAAAATGTAAAAACGAAAAGAGGGAAAAAACACTAAATTAGTCTCTCTCTCTCTCTCTCTCTATATATATATATCTCTTTCTTTCTCTCTCAAGTTGATGTTAGTTTCTTAAACAAAGGCTAAAGGTCCAAACTAGCTCATGATGAATAAAAAGGTTCCTACTACCCCCCCCCCCAAGACATATATTTCTTGACTGGAATTGAAGCTTTTGGTTGTTAGGCTTACAGTAGGTTTAGGCTTAGAGTTACAATACGTTGAATTATTTTGTCAAGTTGTAAAAACATACCAGGTAATTAATCTGTGTGTATTATATTGTAACTTATCAAGTATGTAGTAACAAGTTGTAATACCAGGTATTTACTGGTACAGTATTAAAAGGTGTATTGTATATCCAGTAAGTGTTTAGTAAGGTTACTCGTACTTGTTAATTCAATGTTGCCAGGTTGATATCTGTGTTTGGCTACATACTGATCCTGATAGGTTTCCATATAATACACAGATTAATTACCTGTCATGAGCATTAAGTCAGGAAAAGACACTAACCTTCTCATTCGGGTGGCAGGTTCAAAAGGTTTGAGGACTCTAGGGAGCTAGATCATTTCAGCAGACTGATGACTCTGTACAAATCCTACAGTTAACCCATTCACATCTGAGACACGGCAGCATGGCGGGTTTGCCACATCTCCTTCTGTGCTCTCTCTTTGTTTCCTTTCACACTCAAGGAGCATCACTCACCTGACAAAACCTTCTGGACTGCTTTGAGTTGCTTGATTCCATTTGATTTTGCATCTGTTTTTTTCTTTTACTCTTTTCCAGCCACAAAACTGTTTATTCCATTATGATTTTTCTTTTTCTGGCCTTCTCTTCTTCCTCTCCTCTTACCTTTGTGTTGCTTTTTCTTTTTGCTTCTCTTTCCTCCTCCCAGCTAATGACAACCAACACACAGATGGTAAGCCTGTCCCCCTCTCTCTCTCTCTCTCTGCCCCCCCTCCTAGTTTCAGTTTCCTATTTCCTGTTTTGTCCTGTCACTCGGCTCGACACCAAATCACCTGTCATCCAATAGCTGTTCACCTTTCATCTCATGTCCGGCCCCTAGTGCTTGTTGTGGCCGTGTGGTTCTCAATCCTGGTCCTCAAGATCCAGAATCCATACTGGTTTTCATTCTAGCCATCTGATCTACAACTAATTTACTAACTAGCTGGTAGGAAAGAAAACCAGCAGCACTCTGGATCCTGAGGACCAGGACTGAGAAGCACTGCTGTAGACCAATGAGCTGTAGGCATTGTGTAGTGACCTCCTCCTTGAACCCCATCCATGTGTCCAGGTTTTATTGTAATAGATTATCGCAGCGATGACGTATTTTGGTAGGCCAACCCAGAAGTCATGCAGCTCCTGGTTTCCTCGTCTCAAAGTCAATGGGATTTTTGTTAAATTCCTGAAATAAGGTCTATGGTTAACAAAAGTTTATGAAACTGCAAACTTTGTGTTCAGCAAGATAATCTTCACAAATGAGGACCACTCTTATTATTTTTTAAGTGTTTTCTGAAAATCACGATTACGTAAAAGAAAATGCATTTACGCTTAAAAAATTCATAAAAGTGGTCCTTCATTTGTGAAGATTATCTTGCTGAACACAAACTTCGCTCTTTCATAAAATTGTGTTAACCACAGACCTTATTTCATGCATTTAATGGAAATCCCCATAGTAAAATCCCATTGACTTTGAGACAAGGGAACCAGAAGTGTAGGCAGGTCTTAGGACTCATTCCTGCACTACTCTATTATAAGACACCTACAGTAGACTCTCCGTTCCGTGTTTCATTGTCTGTGTGTGTGTGTGTGTGTGTGTGTGTGTGTGTGTGTGTGTGTGTGTGTGTGTGTGTGTGAGAGAGAGAGAGAGAGAGAGAGAGAGAGAGAGAGAGAGAGACTAATTGATGCATAAGAGCTTCTTGGGAAGTTGACGAGCCAGGGATTTTTTTCGTCTTCCTTATATTCAACCCTCCATCTATCTAATACATGAAAAAATGGTATGACACTTACTATGAAGATTATACATTTCGGGTTGAGTTTCCCCAATAAGCCTTCACTCTAGTGTTAGAATGAAATGTAAGGGTTATGAATATTCACTATCATCATTTCACTTCATTTATGACCATAACATTAACATCACAAGCACTGCAAACCCACGCCACATTCAGATCCCCTTAAAAATAGCCACATTTTTGTGTATTTTCATATTAGATTTTTTTTGTACTTTATCAATTTTCATACACTGAATTTGTTAAATGTTCTCATTGACTTAAAGCATTTCAACAACAGTTAAAGCAACATTTCTGTGATTTATTTTTGTTATCTTACATGATGGGCCTTGCATGCTAGCAGCTAACGGCAGCAAAGCTTAGCCAGTGCTAATTCTAAATGTAATAGTGTCTAATGAGTCATACAGGTAACTTCTGACAAATCAAAATCATTTTTATTCATGATGAAATCTCAAGAGTAAATAAAAGTGTTAAAGTCAGTTGATTTGAAAGAACATTTAGCACTAGCAGTTGCTGGGCTTTGCTCTTATGGCCATAATAATTTCAATAACACAGGAATATTATTGGCAAAATACAGGAATTCTTAATTATTGGTCCATGGTATGTACAGGATACCTATCTAGCACATCATATGTTCACCGTCCAATGCACATATTGTATACAATGCATGTTAGCTACACTTATGAGTATCGAGCCCCTAGTGGACCATATGAGCTGAGTTGGTTATGAAATATGATATTGAGGTATCAACCCAACAAGGACCTTCCCTTACACATATCAGTTCTGTTAACACACCCCAATACACCACATCTAGCATTCACAGTCTGACTACATAGAGAAACCATAGAAGGACTATTTTGATTACAGACACATGTTAAGCAACTAAGCTTTGTTCAAACCCACAGACCTTTATTTGGGAAATGATTGATGTATGGTACAGTCATAAGAAACAGTGGGTTTGAATATTTTACAGAAACAAAATATGTGACATCGTACAGTATGGTAAACATGTTTTTTCTAACATTTTAAAACATCAATATATCATTGTCAGATTAACTGTGATGCCTTGGGATAAAGCACCAAATAGTCTCAATACCACTGTACTACTTAAAGTACTCACTTTTTTTGACAGTATACATTGAATTGAAAACTGGATTTGATCTGATATGAAATGTATTTAACATGAAGTCTTGACATTTCTGCCTCCACTCCTGTCTACAGATGTTTGGAAACTGGACGTTTGGAACGCTGGTCTTCACTGTGCTAGTCTTCACTGTTACATTCAAGGTACAGTCCAGTACGCACGCATGCACACGCGCACATACATACACACACACACACACACTAGGGCTGGGCGATATATCGAATATACTCGATGTATCGCGGCTTGTGCCACGTGAGATGTAGAAATGACTATATCGCGAACATTCAAGTCTAATTGTCACGCATTGTTTAGAACTTAAGCCGCCGGCATGACTCGCTTCACGTTTCCTCTTGTCAGCTCTCCCTCTCAAGGGAGAGCTCTGTCACACTCAAAAGGGAGGGGGAATCACATGGATACGTCAAACGCGTCAAACCGCGTCAGACACACCTGTCCTTAACCTATGTCTTAACCTATGTGCGATTCAAAATCACCCGTCCGCACCAACCAACCCAAGCAGGCGCAGTTGGCGAAACATGGCCGCCTCCAGACAGTGTAGCTGTTGACAGTTTCAAATTATAACAAAACAACCACTATTACGATTTGCAATACATGTCCCGCAAGGTTTCTGAGATTAGGGGAAAGTCTGAGCTGGCATTACGCTAAACCAAACGTGGGGAGGAGTTGCGGATTTGTTTGGCGTTAACGTTAGCTGTTGTGGTCGGTGGGGGCTAACGTTAGCTAGCTGGTTAGGCTACCTAGCTTGTTGTGACCAAAATCCCCGCATTTAAAGCACTTCATACTCCCAGAGCTGGCGTAAACCATAGAGAACCTCATGCATTACTCAAAATGAAACGTCCAGGGTTTGTCTCCAAAAGCAACTAACGCTAACCTTACATGCAAGGTAACGTAGCTAGCTGCGGGGCAGTCATGATCTATAAGGAAAACGAATGCGCACATAACCTACATAACATCACATACGTGTATTTTCTTTAAACTAGACTAGAGGCATCATTTTTCAGTCAAAAGTGAAACGACACAGATATGATGGCGTATAGTGAGGCTTTCCATGCCTCACTATAGACGGTTTTAACTGGACAACAAAAACATTCTAAATTGAACCCCCGCTCACTTCCTGTTGCAGTGTTTGCTATGGACATAAAAGAAAAAAAAACATTCAAGTGCAGGACTGACCATTCCGTGAAAACCGTCTATACAGCTGAGCATTGAAAACAAAAGTAACGATGTCGAGTGAATATTTCTGCAGTTTGCCGAATGCTGAGAAAAAGGAAGTGCTGTGGGGTTGCGCTCTGGTGAAAACCGTCTATAGAACTGGTCCCATGCAAAATTCACACAGCTTATATGTTGCCGTCATGCCAATAAGAGTCTAAATGTAATTTTTTATGTTTTATCTGCAGACTAAGCAGCTAGGCTTTCGGTTCTATAAAAGCCATTATTTTTTGTATTGACTATTGAGTGATACACTTTACTAAAACAATCATATTATATCAGAAGTGTTGTTTGTGTTCACAGTGATGTCAGATTTGCTTAGGTCAGAGCTATGGAATATTAAATCATCCATCTTTGCTCACTATCTGCCCTTTCTTTCTTCTTCTTTTTTACCCCAGGTGTGCATAAAATACAGGTTAAGAACTTATGGAAAAGTCATGGAAATCCATTGGTCAAAATGTGTATGAACCCTGAAGGGTTAAATTGAGCATTTATGAGAGATTTCAAAAATATCGAGATATATATCGTGTATCGCGATATAGCCGAAAAACATTGCGATATTCTTTAGAGGCCATATCGCCCAGCCCTAACACACACACACACACACACACACACACACACACACACACACACACACACACACACACACACACACACACACACACACACACACACACACACACACACACACACACACACACACACACACACACACACACACACACACACACACACACACACACACACACACACACACACAATGCAATAAGAGTGAGCTTTGAGATTCAATAGCATTTGACTGGTCACAATGTTCTTCTCTCTCTCCTTGAATCTCTTATGTCTCTCTCTCTCTCTCTCTGGCTGACCCTAGCTGGCTCTTGACACGCACTACTGGACATGGATCAATCATTTTGTCATCTGGGGCTCGCTGATTTTCTTTGTGCTCTTCTCTCTGCTGTGGGGAGGCATCATCTGGTATGCTTTGACTTGACAAAATTCATTTTCTTTGTTTACGATTGATTTATTTCTTAGTTTTTCTTATACACAACAAGACACTGGGCAGTAATATATGAGACAAAATTGGAGGTAGCTTGAAAAGCTCATCATATCAATATGTGTCATAACAAAGGAGAATCAGCTGGTCACAGCACTCATAAGGCCCAAGGAAAGCAAAAAACAGAATTCAACTACTTACAAAAACCAAAACAAGACAAACCAGAATATGAAAAGCTGAAAAACACATAAATCACACAGTAAGGCAGTTTAACACATTGAATGCCAGCCATGTTTTCATTCCTGTAGGTAAGTTGTGCCAGGGGTGTTTTTGACGATTCTGGCTCATTTTAGCAACAGCCGAGGATTCTTTTCTGTTAAGAATTCATGAACACCAATCATCTAAAAATAACTAATAGAATGTGTGCTTTCTCTGTCTAAAAGAGTTAGTTTGCAGAGTTAGTAGTTATGTAGATATTAGCCGTTGAGTACAGCATGGTTTCAGCGTCTGGAAATTTATTCAGAGATAAATGGCTTTTTGTGAAACAGTCACTTTAACCATTCATTTTTGGCATCAGTAAGACCGTCAGACATTCTAAACAATAGTTTTGAACAGTAATTTCCTCCATAACAACAGGAAACACCCCTCTCATTCAAACTCCTCCCTCCGTGTGTCTTCTCCTCCTTCCTCCTGGCTGTACAGCGGGCGTGTCAGAAGCGCTTTTGCTGCTGCCTGCCTGTGTGCCTGCCTGCCTGCTTGCCTGCGTGCGGACGCTCCTTGTGCGAGTCAAGATGGGCCGGGGAATGCGTGGGCGATGGGCAGATGTTGATTATGGCCTTTCTGAGGTGTTTCAAAGTGTGTTTCACCTATGATCTATTTTGCAAATCGCTCTCCGCTCTCTGTGTGCTGCTGCCGGTGCGCGGCCGCTCTCAGGCAAGACAAGTGGATTACTGTAAAATCGCCACGGCATTTCCTTGAACGGCTTGGTCCCGCGGCAGTTTTTTCTTTGATTTCGGTCGTCTGGGGGAGCACTGTCAACACTTAGTGGGTCGGTAAAATAGATTATACACATTATCTTGCTCCAATAGTGATCTCGAAGATGTAAAAGTTGTTGATTGATGTCCCAGCGTCAAAAAAAAAAAAATGTTTATGTAAGACGAGTAAACTCGGCTCTGGCACTTAAGCGTTGGATTATGTAAGACGAATTATTTCGGCTATGGCACTTAAGGTGTTAACCATTATAAGTAAAAAATAAAATAAAAACCACACAGGGATAGGTCCGACAATCACTAGCTCAATTTTAAAGTGCATAATTTAAAGTGCATATCCATAGATGACACAGTATGAGACATCTTATACAGATAATAAGCAAATTAAGAACATGGGCTAATAGGTTATCTAGACAAGTGCATAGATCTAACATTTGGAGTTGTTCAAGCTATGCACTGCACGGGAAGAAACTCATTGCTAAACGAGTGGTGGAGCATTTAATAGAGCGGTTGGTAGCGTCTGCCCGAGGGAAGGGTAACAAAAAAGACACTGTATACGTTTCATAATGAATCAATTAATATATATATGATGTATTTTTTTTTATTCTATTCTCTCCCCCAGGCCGTTCCTCAACTACCAAAGGATGTATTATGTGTTCATGCAGATGTTGTCGAGCGGTCCGGCCTGGCTCAGCATCATCCTGCTGATAACAGCCAGCCTGCTGCCAGATGTGCTGAAGAAGGTCCTGTGGAGGGCGCTGTGGCCCACCACCACCGAACGCATACAGGTAGGCACACCTCTATATACTGTACATGCTGCACATACATACAGTCAGAAACACATACTTACTGCAGTGATAAGGGTTTATGATGATATTGTTCTACCACTAAATACAGTTCAGTTGATTCAAGAAAGATACACACACACACACACACACACACACACACACACACACACACACACACACATACACACACACACACACACACACACACACACACACACACAAAACAATATACATTTTCTTATTGTCAATTTGGCTGCACTGAAATATTGAAGTCTGTTTTGTTGACTGTGGTCATGCAGTGCATCAAATGTCTAACTGATGCCTGTTGGTCAGCAGATGTATGCTGATTATGGTTATGTCCCCGCCCTGCCCGATGTAAGTCAGCCAGCCCCTCTGTCTGTGTGCAGTGCTCATTTCTTCCTAAACCAAACTTACAGTACACAATTGAGAAGTAATACATAGAATATTGTGAATACAGTATTACAAATGTAGCCATTGTATAAGTCGCACTGCTTCACTCTACAGCCTGGGAGTGGTCAAATTGTGACGCTGAAGGCCACATGGCCTTGCCCCTAACCACATGATGAATTTTCCACCCTGCTATACAGTGCTAATAGATAATAGATAGATACAGTAGACTGTACAGACTGTTTGCTGTGAAGCATGAACCTTCGCCACCTGGAAGAACTTCACTAATATTTCTTCCTCAACGTCCTCAGCTGCTCCTTTCCCTTTACCCTCCCTATAACCGTGGTGGTGGTCTGAGCTTCAAATGGTTCTCGTTTCTGATCCTTGACTGATCTTCTGAGCTTTAACTCTTTCCTCTCCCCAGGGGTGGGTAGTAGTAATGCATTATAAGTACTGTATCGCTCAGCACATATATATATGTATGTATATATATATATATATATGTGTACAGTATGTGTATGTGTATACTGTATATATGTGTGTGTGTATATATATATATATATATACAGAATAGAAGTCAAGTACTCATTCCTTAAAATATATATATATATATATATATATATATATATATATATATTTTTTTTTAAGGAACGAGTACTTGTACTTCTATTCTTTACTCTAGTATATTTTTGAGCCAGTAATCTACTTTTTACTTCAATTTGTCCACCATGGGCCAGATAGGGAAATGGACAGAAAGAGAGGGGTAGGTGAGGAAGAGAGAGGTAGAGAGGAAGGAAGAGATAGAGAGAGTGGGGAGATTGTTCATATCTCTATTTGTTTGATTAGCCTACCTGCTGTACTTCATAAAAAAAGTTTTAACAAGTGTGTGACCTGGTGGCACGCAGCCGATGCAGGTTCGAATCCGACCCGAGTTCCTTTCCCTCCCCTCTCTCCCAACCTTTCCTGTCTGCCTACTGTCCTATCTAAATGAAGGCAAAAATGCCCAAAAAATAATATTGAAAAACAAGTACCCCACCATTATTTTGCAGTGCCTGCACACTCTTACAAATATCAAAATGGAAAGTGGCTTGTACTTCAAGTAATTTATTAAGCACATACTTTTTAATTTTTACTTGAAGGTTTCTCAAATAGTAATTTTCACTTTTACTTGAGTCATTTTGTTATGGGAGTAATTGTACTTTGACTTGAGTATAGATTTACAGATTTACAGAACTCTACCCACCACTGCCTCAACCCCCGCCCCCCCCCCCCCGGTTAACACCTCTCTCTTCCTCCTCCCCCCTGCTTCTCTTAATCATCCCTCTTGTTCTCCATGGCAGACTGAGCGCCGGTGCCTTGCCTCTGAGCCCTCCACCATCTTTATGCTGTCTCAGACCTCCAGCAGAATCAGTTTCTAACCCAGGCAGCCCTCCCGGAGGTGACCCTCTGCCTTTCCCTCACTCTGCGTAGGATCCCTCTCTCTCTGTATTCCTTTTGCTGTCTCCTGCTCTCCTCTGACCCTGTTTTGCATGGCTTGACTCCCCCTCGCCACCCATCTGATTGCATGCCAAATGTATCTTCATTTGAATTTACACAGGCACAAAAAAATTACCTTTTGACTATATGTGGCACAGAACTTTTCACTCTCTAAACAGCTGGAATCAAACATTTTTGGTATCAAATGTGAGTGCAACAAGTCTTGGGACATAACTGATAGTGCTGGAAACTTCTTTACCTCAGGTTCAAGGTTTATAACAGCTAGAAATTCATAAAAATCAAGATTCATAAAACCTGTGTGCAACATTGTTTCCCCTAGAACTGTGTTCTTGTAAGCCTCTGAAACAGCACTCAGGGTACTATGTGACACTAAAACCCACCTGAGACCCAGGATAATACTTTGTTTGAGCCACCCCACATGTCCAATGGGACAAGAAGCTTCATTCACTGGCTACTAATTGAAAATGATCTTGAAGATGAAATCCTAGCAGGGTCTGGTGTGCGTCCAAGCTGTCCGGAGATACAAATCTGGCCTTTGCCACATAGAGAATGTGTTTGCGAAACAGCCTCATCAGTCTATCACATAATCAAAAGATCAGATTTTGATGCTTGGCCTGGGGCCGGTTGCACCAAGTGGTCTTAACTATGCCTGGTCGTAACTCCTACGACGGTCTTAGTTAAGACCAGTCTTTAGAGTGGATTTACGCCTGTTGCACCAACACGGCTTACGACTCTGGTCTTACAGTTTTTCCTGGTTGTTTAAACATATTCCCTGATTCACTACCTCACTCCCTCAAAATCCTAAACACAAATCTCAGGACTCAAGCACAAAATGCTAAATCCTACACTTCCTTTGCACAAGCACACTTTGCTCTCAAAACTCAAACACATACATCATACGAGTAGACATTCCAAGCACTCATTGAACACTGATGTGCAAAATGGAAAACACTATAGTATGAATGGAAAACACTTTATGAATGATCAGGAGAATGATACCTTTGCATGTTCATGTTGTAGGCTAGCATTTTCTCCTTTCGTAAAATACCCAAATATAAAGCTACAGAAATGTAGTAAAAAAGAAAATATTATACTGTATCTCAGACCCAACAGCAAACTGAATGGAATGCAATACAAATACATTCTTCCCCAATTGCTAAAACACAAAACACGAGTGTTTTGTGCTTAGAATTTTGGGGAAACAGACACCATTGAACACTGATGTGCAAAATGGAAAACACTATATATGAATGGAAAACACTGTAGGAATGCCTTAGCAGTGGAATCAGGACTTTGCATGTTCAGTGTTTCACCTGTTGGATGTGAAATATCGACATATATTGTTGTATTGCTGATTGCATATTGCACAACAGCCTTTGGAGTTTAGGAACGTGATTGGCAGTGTGTTCTGAGTGAACATCAGGAGTGGAAAATCAGGAAGAGTGTGCAAGATATGGAGAATTGTGTTTAGTGAGCTGAAAGATGTGTGGTATGGAATGGGAAGATGTGTCTAAAGCAGGAAAATGTGTGGTATGGAATGGGAAGATGAGTCTAAAGCAGGAAAATGTGCTTGGAGTTTAGCAGAATTGGTTTAGCAGTTGGTAAATGAGTTAGAGATTGTGCACATTGTGTCTGATGTTCCCAAAAATCTGTTTAAACAACCAGGAAAAACTGGTAACTACGCTGGTCGTAGCAATGCGTGTTCATGTGAATTGTCGGGGAATGCCCTCTGATTGGCCCACAAATGTGCCTCGCGCCGTCACCCACTACTGTATGTGCGTCACTACACCCTCCCTCCTCCCACCCCCCTCCTCCTGTAGAAGCGTTAGTAGAAGCGTGTCAGGCAGTCTGAATGAAATTGAATGTAACGTTCTCAATTCTATGTATTAAATTCTAAAAAAATTAACGGCAACATTTGGGAAGGCTAAGCCACACAACTACCGGTAGTTAGTTATAATCTTAACATCGTGCTTCAAAGACGGAGAACTGGCTGTATTACGACGATGACGGTCAAAAAGGTCTCCGCGGAGATCTCTGTTACAGGCAGGCTCTACGCCTCCTCCTGACCAGGCATAACTCTTACGCCTGGGCGTAGTGAAAATAAGGCTTAAGCCGTCTTGGTGCAACCGACGTAGCTGTTAGGTCGTAAAGTTACGACCAACTTAGCTTAAGACCAGTCTAAGACCAGTTGGTGCAACCGGCCCCAGTGTAAAACGCAGCATATGTGAATTGTGATGTTTACAGCAGTATGGCTTCAACTCATCACCTGCTTGTGAATGACAGAGGACCTTTTCATTTGTGAATGTACTTTTTCTTTGCAACATTCAGGTATGGGTGAGAGAGGATGTGTGTATTTTGTGTGTTTCAGTATAAAAGTACCTACGCTTACTCATGTGTGTGTTACACATTAAATTTGTTTGTTTCTGTGTGTGTGTGTGTCTGTGTCTGTGTCTGTGTGTGTGTGTGTGTGCGCACACACAGCGTGTGAGGGCTGATAAAGTCTTTGACAGGGCTATCACCTTCCAGAGTTCTAACTCCTTACTAGATGGAGTTGCTGTCACCGAATAAGCCTAGAAAGCTTCAGCACGGTAAAGTGTGTGTGTGTAAAGGTGGAGTTGGTTTAGGGAGGGTGACATTAACATGAGGGTGACCTTAACACAAGTTGTGGATGGGGTTTGCAGTGGTGTGTGGTACGTTTCTCAGATTTGACTTTTTGGGGTTGTGACTGACTAATGCACTCGGAGTGTGTATGTGTCTGTGTCTGTGTCTGTGTGAAGCTCTAGAAAAGTTCAATGGGACAATTCTGTTCTCCAGGTATTGTACAAGACATTAATGTTCCCTTCACTTCAGATAGTCTGTAAATGGAGCATTGTTGCCCCCCCCCTGGAACATTTTGGCTACACTAAAGGGAACGAAGAATGGATACTCACTATGGGATTGGCATTTCATGCATGTTTATATTTCTATTTGCATGTTATGGTTTGTTTTCATGTGTAAAAGCAAGCTTGTGTTTTTGTTATATTCATTTATTTATTTGTTCAGTGATTTATTTGTTGCTTGTGTCTAGAAAGAACAGTATGGATGGGTCATTATCATCACGGCTGACCAATCGCAAAGGGAGGCTTTGAAGTTGCATCAACTAACTAGCAACCATGGCTGGTGCCATCTTGGAGGACCAATTAGCAATAATTAGTTGCCAAATTTATGTTATTGACACACATTGTCTTCTCTTCAGCCCTACCTTCTACTCCAGAATTCCTGAGTTGTAGCTTAAGAAGAGTCAGCCCAGTTAACCTGAAAAGTAATTTGTTGTTTGTCTTTATGAGCTCTCTAATTAGCAAAGCAACTAATGAATTAACATGCAGTCACTAGGCACTAAAAGCTACTAGCAATGTGTCATCTATTGACAGTGATGGTTAGCTGACCCGAAAATAAGCCTATGGTTAGCCTAGGAATAAGCTAACAATAATCTAAACATACAATTGTTCATATAGAAACACAATCAGCTCTTCAGAGCCGGTGTTACCAGACCTCCAGCATGGCCACCAGAGGGCGCAATACCTCAGCTGAAAATACAGCAGGGAACACTCCACTTTAATTCTGGCCGGCTGGGATGATATGTCTCCTCCTCTGCCTGCGCTCCACCCATCCTTCGACTGCACTCCACAATTAACTCATGTTCTCCTCCATTTTCACTCCCTCTCTTCCTCTTTCTCTCCTTCTTACAGAATGCTGATAAGCTCTACAAGGGCCAGCTCTCCGAGTTCACCCCCTTGGCGTCTCTCCACGCCCCACCCAAGGGTGGCAGCCCGCGGCGAGGCTCGACGCTCCAGAGGAACCCCCCGAACCCCCGCAGGTCCGAACCCCTAACCAAGAAACTCATGTTCACACGCTGGCGGCGCGCGCCAGACTACTGCACCTTCACCCCCCTTCTCCGATTTGCAGACGGCTCCCGCCACTCAAAGCAGGGTCACACCTACAGCAGGGCAGGGCTGGAGACCACTGTCTAGTCTCCGTTTAGTGTTTTTCTCTTCTTATTTCTTATTTTATATTCCTAGTTACCAGATATCAGTGATGGCTTTCCAGGTGTGGCGCGTGAGACATGAGTCATTCCCACTTGGAGTCAGTCCTAAATGTAACTCTCATCTTGGAGTCCTAGGAACTGGCCCACGTCGCTGCTAGGAGTCAAGTCACACTAGCAAGGTTGGAGAGTAAAGTAACTGAAAACGGTTTATGTTACTCAGCTGGAGTAAACTACAGACTATGTTGTTGATTACCAATGGCAGGTAATCAGACGTGTGGCGGACTCCATTTTGAAAGTGACCTTCACAACCCTTTAGCCTAAGTCAGAGGCCAAGTGCGGCACAAAGCATGGGAAGGAGCCCATCCGCAGGGCCGCACCACCGCAACATGCAAAGGGCTCAGCCTATTGATGTCACAGGAAGCAAGCAGATTAGAGACTTTAGATTTGGTCAAACCATACTCTGTGCATCCGCCCTTTACAGTATGTCTGCCTGCCTTTGTCGGTAGGCAGCTGAAGTGTACTTCAACAATGATGAATAAGAATTACTAAGATTTATATATTTTTTAATGATTATGATGATAATCGTCACAGTCATGACCGGAATTGTGATGACGATCATGATCACATGACGGCAGTGGTGACAAAAGATGGTGACGATGATGATGATGATGAAGACGACGACAATGATGATAATCATGAGTGTTGATGCCAGCATGGGCTTCTTTCTCTGACCAAATATTTTCTTTCTTTCCTTTAAATTCCCTACCACCTCTCTCTCTCTCGCTCTCTCGCTCTGTCTGTTCTGCCTTGTTAATAGGACAAACTGGTGTTGCCTGTGTGCAAACCTGTTATCCAGAAATACTCCCTAGGACACTGGGGTCAGATCCTACAACATTGTAAGGAGGGATACAGTAGAGAGCCGGAGCCTAAGTGTCGGAACAGAGAGTTAGAGATGCACGATATTGGATTATTTTTGCCGATATCCAATATGCCAATATTTTCCAACTCTTTTGGCCATTTGCCGATGCCGATACAAATATATGCACATTTTCTCCCACCTAATTTCAGAGAACATCAAGTCTCTCCTGTAGGGGAATTAACAAATTATTATGCCTACTCTTCTCGTGATGGCCCACTGGCAGATGTAGACATAAGTGATGTCTTAAGACTTATTTCAATAATGAAGACTACCTCAGCCAATGCCCAGTCCAGGTTATATCATCCCATACATTGATATGCACGCCCCTTTCATTCATCTCTCTCTCCCCTCTGCAGCCAATGCCCTGTTCAGAGTATATCACCCATTCATTGATATGCATGCCCCTTTCATTCATGCTTCTCTCCTTGTCCATTCACAGTGTCCCACGCTCCCCTCTCTGGCCAATATCCAATCAGCTCAAGCCACTCCATTTCCCTCGCTTTTCATAGGCGATTCTAGGCTTTCCAACCAGGGGTTGCACCACCAAGAAGGTAATACTACTCCGACTGGAGGGTATGTAGGGGGGGCTGTGCCCCCCCTGGACAAAGACATTTTGTAATTTTTTAAGTAAAATGCATTAATCTGGTGCACTCTGAGAGTAAAATGAAGAGGCTAGTAGATATGAAGAACTACACACATCACATTAATATCCTCTTCACTATGTTGTGGCTTTACAATGATGAAAAAATAATTGTCTCCTTATATAGCCTATTCTATCTGCATGATAGTGTTTCCAACCACTGAACCGTGGCCCACTAGTGGGCCTCAGAGCACCATCTAGTGGGCTCCTAAAGCAGGTGTTTGCAGTCAACTACTTGAAATTAATATTTGGCAGTCAAAATCTATTTGTGGTGCTCAAAATCTATTGTGGTGTACCTCCACAAATAGATAACTGTATAGGAAACACCGAATGTTATAGTAGGATATGACAACACATTCTCAAACAACATATCACAATATACTGAATGACACCTACATGCAACTTTGCCCAAGCTGCAGTCAGGTGATGTCTCGATCTGTTCTCACACTACTGTCTGGAGAAATTACATATTTCAATCTAAGCAGAGGTGGAGCTTGCAAACTGCCAACTGTAGGTTTCTTCAAATTGTTTCATAAAATGTCACATTTGTTATCTGAACAGAGGCAAGTATCCGATGTAATGTATCACTTAACAATGCTGCTGCTGCTGCACGCATTGTTGCAGTCATGCATGTTTCTCTGTTTCTCTGTATCAGAGTCCTAGTTCCTAGTGCACCAACGTATAATCGCCAGTGCTGATGGCCATTCACCTAACCAGAGTAGTATATCAGAGTCCATGTTTTTTACTATGTCATAACTCACCTATCTGTGCTGTCACCCCTCAGTTGCTGATCATCGCCAAAGCAGTTGTTTTGCCCCACCTCCTCCCCTGACCACCACCAACGTCATGACTCCTGAAGAATTCCCTATGGGGGGATTCTGTATCCTATATATCACTGACATCCTCCTCAGATCTCAGGAGGAGCGTCATCATATCATGGAGTCATATGCCAAATCTAATTTGTTTATTGTATCATTAAAGGTTATTTGAACCTTCTTACTAGTCTCATTATTGAAATAGGCGACAATATACAAAATTCAGTGGGCAAAATAAGAAAATTGCTTCAGCTTAGGTTATGTAAAACATGCCATATTTGGACATAAAGTGTAATTTGATCGGCCTGTCATATCGGCAGAAATGTAATTTTAAAGCCTTTATCGGCCTGTGCTGATATCATCGTGCATCCCTAAGTTTGAGTTGCTGTCTTTTTTGCTGTTTAATCATCTCGTGTCAAATTGGTTTCACATGAATCAATGAATACGACGTAAAAGAATATATTGACAACTTTTGAATGTGGGTCTTTCTAACCTCGAACCATGTTAAAACAAAGACACAAAAAGGACCAACTTTAGCTCCCTCTTCTGACACTTAAGCATGGATGTACAGTAGATATTATGGAGTGTATGGTAGGATAGAGGTCAAAATAGAATAGATATATATTAATAGATGCTAAGGTTTTCGCATATAGTGACACATGGATCATTTTGCTCTCTATGTTAACCAATGCGACAATCTACCAAACACCCAGTGTATTCCTTTACAATGAGACAAACCTATGCAAACAATATCAACGCAATCATTTTGGACATTTAAAACAAGCTCAGATAGATAGACCCACTGGGCTGGGTGTAGCTGGCTAATGTCAGTTCTCGAAAGATTTACCCTAGAATGTATTTCCTGCCCTGATCCTATAGTCTTGATTTGTGTTGTTTTAGTTCATAGGAGATGTGGAGTGATATCAAACTTTCAAACCAATTGATGCCACACATTTTTTTATATCTCATGCTGTGAAAGGAAAGGTGTTTTGGTTTAGGAGAGGTTGATTATAGAGTCAAATAGATCAGTGTTCATGTTATTAAAAGCCTCAAAAACGGCCTTTTGCACGTTAGTCTTTCAGTTCTGTCTCATGCTTTCCTGTTCCAATACTTACCTCTTGCTGTCTGTCCACTCTCTCAAATCTCTTCTCTCTAAGTCTCTCTGTGTCTGTGTATTTCTCTCCATCTTTCTTTCTTTCCCTCGGGTGAAAGTGATGCCGACACGGAAGTTGTCTGTCTTCCCGTTTCCTACCTCCGTGACAACCGTCTCCGTTCGTCTGGTCATCATCTGTCCCCTTCTCCATCTGCTCGGCCATTCCGTCGTCCGTCCGTCCATTCATTCATCTGGGTGAAACAGTGTGGGAAATTCAAAGAGCGAGACAGGGAAGTAGGAAAGAGGCTGTGATTTCTGTCTAGGGACCAAAGCCTTGTTGCTGATAGAGATATTGTTAGCTGCTTTACATTAGGTGCCTTCTGCTAGTTTCTGAAATCTATCTTCGTATGTTGGTGGTGAGTTGTCTTTGCTAGCTGTGCGATGTTACATGCACTTCTGCGAATATCAGGCATTTCGTGTTTGGACGACACAAAGGCACCCAAACAGATGATGGATGGATGTATGGTGAGGTATGATTATGACAGAAAGAACGAACAAGTGAATGAATGTATACATGATGCAGTTGTGTGTGCTCATAAGTGATTTTATGCACTCTGCTGCAGACTTGAAACATGAACAAAAATGCATTCGAGACAATTACAGCACTGGAATGTAACAGCTGTGACCACATTGACAAATGGGTTGAACTACCAGTTGCACCAAAAATACTCAATGACATCTGTTCAATGATTTTGTTTTTGGTCTAAATGTATGTATGTATACAGAAATACAGCTGTCTCTTTCGACTGTTTCAAGCAGTGATGTCAAAGAATTGTGTTTTCTGTCATTTTGGCAATGCAGAACTCATAAGAAAGCGTGAAAAGTTCAACTTTTGCAGGTGGTTTTTGGGTGGAATTCCCCTTTACCACATTGAGTGTGACAGTCATCATCATCTCTCAATGGTCAAAGCACACTGGAGAGATATCGGTCTCTAATGTTAACGTGTTTTTATTTTTGAAGAGCGAGAAGAAACTGAAAACTTGAAGCGAGCTCTCAGTTCTGTTGAGAATCGATTGCATGATGTTACATCTTGGAATTTCTTTTTATACTGTAATGTTACATTGTTTTATTTTATGATTCCCTACTAGCTTCTAGTCTATAGAATATACAAGTGAGGGTTGATTCTGTGGTAGGGTCTAATACGTATGTGAACTGACTGTTAGACTTATTCCTCTGGAATTTACTAGTCCTCAGGATACTGAATGTACAAACGCAGAACTAGAATATGCAGAATGTGCTCTGTTCATTGTATGTCTATGTGAACCAAGCATCCCATTCCCCCTATGTCTCTCTCCGCAGAATATCCTCTATTCATTGTATGTCTATGTGTGACTTGTCCGTACTCCGCAGCCTATTTGAACATCAGACTGTTGTTATGCTAAACGAGGCGAGCTCTAGTGGCCAAACAAACATTACTTTCTAACCATTTTAAAGCTGTTTTTGTGAAACGCTCTTTGGCTGTGGACCGACGTTAGTATGACACAATTTTTTGTGAGACTGGGTTGACCAGGTTGCATAATAAATCCAGGAGAGAGCAATTGGTACCGAGTCCGACTTGTGTTTTCTGGAAAAGTAAGCTGAGAACCCCATACAGAAAAAGAAACAAAAATCACACTCACTGTACAATATTTTATATGTCTGTAAGAAACATCTGTCAGAGTAAAATAATTGATTCTCTGACACATCATGTTTTTGTTACATTTTTCCCCCTTTTTTTTTTTTTTTTACCTCCTGACCATATTGTATGTATGTCTTATTTGTGTAGCAATGTGGAGCAACCAATTGGGTTCTTACGAACAATGAAACACAGCACTGTAAAAGTATGTAACGGTTCTGCCATGTTAGCTGATGCTCAGACTCAAACCTGCACTGAACTGTCTGTACCTGTCTGATGAGTGACACTTTTCTCTAGGGACTCTCCAAGCCATTAATGGTGGATTTAAGGTCCTACCAAACATATAGATGTCTATCGTCCGAACTGTCCTCTTGACAAACCACCTTAACTAACAGCCTTCGAACAGAATGTTATCTTTCTCTTTGTATAGCGTTATGATATTTCTCATAACCGACAGTATATATAAAATCGATGTACACTTATGTACACTCAAATACAGTAGCCTATACTACAGTGGTTCACAACATTGGGGTCGTCAAGAATTCAAATGGGGTAGCCTGAAATGTATTCTTTATTATTATTCATATATATATATATATATATATATATATATATATATATATATATATATATATATATATATATAGTTAATTGATGTACAGTTTTTGAGTCTTTTGTATACAGTTTTTAACAGAGTCATATCTAGATACTTGTTGATTTTTGCCAATCGTTCTGTAGCTACTGTATCAATGGTGAACAACTGTACAATTGCTTGAAAATAAAACCCAGAAATGGAAATATTAAAAAAATATCTCGTATTATTGTGTCTCCCCCAGCCCCACACACACCGTTATTCCCTTCAATCGAGTACAATCTAATCTATTACTGTTTGAAATTGCATTTCATACATTAGCCACATGGCTGCAGCAGAGTATTTCACTTCTCTTTTTAGCTGCCACCAGCAGCTCTAACTCACTGTTGGTTGGTCGGTCGGTCTCCACCCTTTAGCGGGCACAGTTTTCTCCCTAGGACGCTGACATTTGGCATGGAGGTCAAGTGTGGGTATAAAGGTATAGGTTCATGCCATATTTCACATCCCAACCAAATCAGCCATTTTGTGTCTAAAATGCAGGAAGTAAAAAGATATAAAAAGTAGATGGCATGCACACGGTTTATTTCTTTTACAGACACACATTTACATTAAAAAGGGGGAGGTCAACCCACACTGGACCAACAGGGCTGTGTGTAAAGTGTGTGTTGTTGGACTTTTATTCTGAAGGGCTTCTTTCCAGCAGACTGTATGCCTTGCAGCACATGACATCACTATAGTAGTGACCTGACCACCAGGCCAAGCTATCAAGAACTGTATGACATCATCAGTGATTTATGACCTTTATGAGTCACAATTGCTTGAGTGACATCACTGATGAGATCATAACCAATGACATCACTGATGACATCACAATTGCTGGAGTGACATCAATGAGATGATGATGATGTCATGGACATTGTGACAGTGATGTCATAAATCCTTTCCTGCAAAGGCTATAAGTAGGAGTGGTGGAACGGGCATTGCACTATAGTCCTTAAAGGAACACTCCGCCCATTTTCAACCAGCTTTGTATCATTAGAACATCAGTAGTATATCAGAAAACTGTAAACTGTTTTGAAGTCTGTCATTTAATTTGACAGTTATTGAGTGTTAAAGTGTGGACCAGTGACATCACTGGTCCACACTAACTCAAATGAATAACTCATTAACTCAAATCTACTCTCAATAACTGTCAAACATTCTGTCATTCATCTAGTTTGACAGTTATTGAGAGTTGATTTGAGTTAATGAGTTATTAATTTGAGTTAGTGTGGACCAGTGATGTCACTGGTCCACACTTTAACACTCAATAATTGTCAAATTAAATGACGGACTTCAAAACAGTTTACAGTTTTCTGATATACTACTGATGTTCTAATGATACAAAGCTGGTTGAAAATGGGCAGAGTGTTCCTTTAACTCTGCAACCATGGAAGATCCAAGAGTACGCCAGATTAAGATTAAAACTAACATCGTTAAAGCAGCAAGAGGAGAAGATTGAGCACCTGAAAGCAGAGGCAGTAGATGAGTATGTTATCAAGAAACAGATGGAGATGTTGCAGGAGTCCAGAATGATGATCCAAGACTGCCACCGCCGTCGGTTCAGCGCACAGGCAGACCTGGCTCAGATACTCTATTAGAAGCAGAAGAGGATTTGGCTGAATTGAAGGAGTATAAAGAGGCTAGAAACATATTTGACTCGGTCAATTATTCGATTCTCTATTGTTAGGCTTTACAATGCTATGAGGACTGAGGGGCGCAACTCCTCTCAGCTCTGCTCTGACCGTTTTAGCTATAAGCCCTTATCCGCTCTTTACTCCAATACCTTCAGGTGGCATATGGTGTGCAGCCAGTGTTTATGTTCAGAGTGGAGTGACCTTCTAGATGGGTTGCCATCCAAGGCTGAGCTCCATCAGCCCGTGCTATTTGCCTATAGCTGGGACAGTGGTTGAAAGGTGCCAGGGCATGTCCACATGTTGGTGGGCCTGCCTGCCTTGTCTTTAGGGCCCACTGCTGCTCAAAGATCCCCTACAGTTTAGCCTGGGACTGCAAGGTACCCAGTTACCATGTATGGCCACGAGGAGGCCCTGCAGGAGTCTTGGCGGTCGAAAGGCTGTGTACGGCAGAAGGAGACTTATGCAAGCTGAGTTTCTCTGAAAATACTTTTTCGCAGTTCTTCTGAGTGGATTTGGATTTGACTGGATCCGATGCTGGTTGGCTGAAGGACTGGATTTGGCGACGCTGATTGGCTGAAGAAGTTATCTGTCAAGGCAACTGCTTCCGCTCACTGAAGTTACTGTGGACTGCTTGGAGTCCAGACTGATACAGTGAAACAAAATGTGAGATCACGAATCAGGATGGTTTTACCCAGGCTAGAGTTAAGTTACCTCCCTTTGTGGAACTGAAAACCTGGATTTCCCTCATCTCACGGTTAACAAAATTCAAGAGTTTTCACTAAACTCGTATTGCACCCGGCCTCCACTTGGCTTCAGCCACTGCTACTTGCCTTGCAGCTTTCTCGCTTTGAGCCCACAGTGCACTGTTCGCTGTGCGCCCTGGCCCCCAGCTGCAAACAGAGCTGGTGGGGCGTTTGTTGCAATCCTCTGCTGCGTGCCGATGGAGTCAAAATGTTGTTAAAATGTAATTAGAACACGGCTCTCTTGAATACTCGATTCTGATTGGTCAATCAACAAGATTCACCGGTCATTATTTCTCGACAACCGACCGCTGCTCTGCCACACCTGGATTAATCAGTTGATAAGAGCTTTTTGTCAGCAAACACTACTAATTAGGCCAACCAGTTGCAGCTGTGGTGTCTTGTGTGCCAATTACGAATGAAACCGCTTTGTCGTTGAAAACGCTATTAAAAAACTATTTGAATAATTATTTTTGTCAGATTATTGAATGATTTAGTTGTAGGCCGTGTTCTAAGCGGGATAATGTATATTGAGGCGGTGATTACTGGGAAATAATGACCTTCAGGTGAATCATTAAGCCCTCCGCTGCGCGTCGGGCTCAATCATCACCTGTCGGTCATTATTTCCCCCGTAATCACCGCCTCAATATACATTATCCCTTACATATTGAATGTGTTGCAGGTCCAAATTGCATCAAATTAGAGACTGCACATCCTCAGGGTCCCAGACAAACACCCACCAAATGTGAAGTCGATTGGACGAACTGTTGTCGAGGTATGCAAAGGACAAACAAAGAGACATAGCTACATGCAGACGGTCCTGGAATTATTAGAGGCCAACTTGACAAGCTACGGAATTGTAGGGAATTGATTTGATTAAGTAACAATTAATCAGTTCTCAACTATAATAATTTTGACACCTGTAGTGACAGCAGTGTGTGTGCTTAGCAGTAGGTCTGATTCTCTGTATCAAACTAGGTTTACGCGAGAGACACACACAAACACGGCTGTCTCGCCATCTTCCTTTCGCGGCTGTCTCTATTCACTGTATTAAATGGAGGGAAGTGATGGAGGCATCCAGATGTGAAATCTATGAATTATTGCTCAAATTGCTGTTATTTGCTGCCGATTGTTTATGATTCATTACACTTACTTTCTCCCCCACTACCTCGTGTCTGTAGAAAGGGCTTTCCTATTATATGACCTGGCTTTTAAAGTGAGATTTCTTTGGGGGGGGATGGATGCACACAGTGTTTGACCAATATGAGTTTTTTTATGGATTTTTTTAAAGCTGTTGATAGCTGATATTTTGTGTTGATAGTCATTTTCACTATTCTCAAATCCTTAGATTCTTATTTTGAAAAATAATCTGGGAAAGCGTCTGAAACAGCATTTCCATATAGACCATCATGGAAGAACAAACTCCACTGAAATAAAATTCAGATTCAGATTTACTTCTATTGCCACACTAGGTAATCAGATTGCATGTAGCACGTTAGTTACAGTATGTGGCAGCAAAACGCCACTGAATGACCAGTTTGATATAACTGTCAACTAGTTTGAGTCACGCTCTTTCCATAAAGCCCACCAGTGTTGATATCTGTTTGCTAGTTATAACAGTATTTATAACAATATTGTGGCTCCCTTTTTTATCGATGTGGGGACTGTCATGGCGGCTGTTTCCGTAACTGTTTCCGGTAGTTCGATGATTGACACAGATAGCAACCAATCAGTTGGAGCTGAAAAATACATCACCAAATCAGTGGCGGATAGCAGAGCGTCCAGACCCAAGGATTCATTGGGGCTGGTTACCAGGCTAGCATCTTCCCAGAGTCGTGGGGGAAGATGCCCCTTTGGGGGCACTCAGGATCTAGGTCCCCTAGGCCAGTGATTCTCAACCCTTTTCATATCAAGGACCCCTAATTTAGTCCACATCAGGGCAATGGACCCTTCCTATCCTCCTCCCATCTCCTCCATTATTTTTAGATTTTGCCATCTCTATTTCTCTCACTCTCTGCTCTGCATCTTCCACTCCTCTCTTTTCTCTCATCCTCCCTCCCTTGGCGACCAATCAGGTTGATTGATTTTATGCCTCAGTTTATCGAGCGGAGCAGCCGTTGTCAATAAACAATGTTGCCCATCCTCTCTCTCTCTCTCTCTGCGCACGCACGCATACACACACACACACACACACACACACACACACACACACACACACACGCGCGCATAGTGACAGCTGAATTCACTCTTGCTCTCTCTCTATGCCCCCATCCCAGGAGTCCACAGTTCTCACAATGATTTTCTGCCTTTATTAAATCTGGCTAATGCGTCATTTAATCAAGCAAAATTGGGCAGGGTGGCATAATTAGACTGTCCTATCAGAAGGTCTGGGTTGAGTAGCTTCAGTCCGCCCGACAACGAGCATCCACCCTGTTGCTTTGTCCTCGAGCAAAAACTACCAACTTCAGATGGGAAGTAAACGGCGCACCAAGAATATGGGCTTACATGAGGCGGAACAATGGATGATCAAGGACAGATTCAAGTCATCGTCATCTCTGTATGCATGTGACCATCAGGACGCCATATAGACTCAACAAATAGGAAAAACAGTATTTCATTAACATTTAAATAGTCTAGTACAGTATGTGATGCAGACATGGAAACAGCAACTGCCTACTGAAAGTAGTGACATGTGGATGAGGGGCATATTTACAAGTTGAGAAGAGAGCAACTGATCTGTTAATATAAATAATAAATTCATTTGAGTAATTTCTTATATGCAGCAATATGGAATAGCCTAAACCATTTCAGATTTGGTAAAGGCTATTCTGTTTTTATCCAGTTAGACGCACACAGGCTTTGTACAAAGTTGTAGGCGAAACTGAAGTAAAGACGCATGGTGTTTCTAATTCAATTCACAATGCCTTACCAGAAAGACGAAAAGGAGAAAAGTCCATGGTCCAATTACTGTATCACTGTAGGGAAGGACGAAGAAGCAGAGGTTTTGAATAAACCTGTATGGCACCACCAAGGACAAAGAAGCAGAGGTTTTGAATAAACCTGTATAAGTGAAGGCACCACCAAGGACAAAGAAGCAGAGGTTTTGAATAAACCTGTATGGCACCACCAAGGACAAAGAAGCAGATGTTTTGAATAAACCTGTATAAGTGAAGGCACCACCAAGGACAAAGAAGCAGAGGTCTTGAATAAACCTGTATAAGTGAAGGCACCACCAAGGACAAAGAAGCAGAGGTCTTGAATAAACCTGTATAAGTGAAGGCACCACCAAGGACAAAGAAGCAGAGGTTTTGAATAAACCTGTATGGCACCACCAAGGACAAAGAAGCAGATGTTTTGAATAAACCTGTATAAGTGAAGGCACCACCAAGGACAAAGAAGCAGATGTTTTGAATAAACCTGTATAAGTGAAGGCACCACCAAGGACAAAGAAGCAGAGGTTTTGAATAAACCTTTATAAGTGAAGGCACCACCAAGGACAAAGAAGCAGATGTTTTGAATAAACCTGTATAAGTGAAGGCACCACCAAGGACAAAGAAGCAGATGTTTTGAATAAACCTGTATAAGTGAAGGCACCACCAAGGACAAAGAAGCAGATGTTTTGAATAAACCTGTATAAGTGAAGGCACCACCAAGGACAAAGAAGCAGATGTTTTGAATAAACCTGTATAAGTGAAGGCACCACCAAGGACAAAGAAGCAGAGGTCTTGAATAAACCTGTATAAGTGAAGGCACCACCAAGGACAAAGAAGCAGATGTTTTGAATAAACCTGTATAAGTGAAGGCACCACCAAGGACAAAGAAGCAGATGTTTTGAATAAACCTGTATAAGTGAAGGCACCACCAAGGACAAAGAAGCAGATGTTTTGAATAAACCTGTATAAGTGAAGGCACCACCAAGGACAAAGAAGCAGAGGTTTTGAATAAACCTGTATAAGTGAAGGCACCACCAAGGAGAAAGAAGCAGATGTTTTGAATAAACCTGTATAAGTGAAGGCACCACCAAGGAGAAAGAAGCAGAGGTTTTGAATAAACCTGTATAAGTGAAGGCACCACCAAGGACAAAGAAGCAGATGTTTTGAATAAACCTGTATAAGTGAAGGCACCACCAAGGACAAAGAAGCAGAGGTCTTGAATAAACCTGTATAAGTGAAGGCACCACCAAGGACAAAGAAGCAGATGTTTTGAATAAACCTGTATAAGTGAAGGCACCACCAAGGACAAAGAAGCAGAGGTTTTGAATAAACCTGTATAAGTGAAGGCACCACCAAGGACAAAGAAGCAGAGGTCTTGAATAAACCTTTATAAGTGAAGGCACCACCAAGGACAAAGAAGCAGAGGTCTTGAATAAACCTGTATATGTGAAGGCACCACCAAGGACAAAGAAGCAGATGTTTTGAATAAACCTTTATAAGTGAAGGCACCACCAAGGAGAAAGAAGCAGATGTTTTGAATAAACCTTTATAAGTGAAGGCACCACCAAGGACAAAGAAGCAGAGGTTTTGAATAAACCTGTATAAGTGAAGGCACCACCAAGGACAAAGAAGCAGATGTTTTGAATAAACCTTTATAAGTGAAGGCACCACCAAGGACAAAGAAGCAGATGTTTTGAATAAACCTGTATAAGTGAAGGCACCACCAAGGACAAAGAAGCAGAGGTCTTGAATAAACCTGTATAAGTGAAGGCACCACCAAGGACAAAGAAGCAGATGTTTTGAATAAACCTGTATGGCACCACCAAGGACAAAGAAGCAGATGTTTTGAATAAACCTGTATAAGTGAAGGCACCACCAAGGACAAAGAAGCAGAGGTTTTGAATAAACCTGTATAAGTGAAGGCACCACCAAGGACAAAGAAGCAGATGTTTTGAATAAACCTGTATAAGTGAAGGCACCACCAAGGACAAAGAAGCAGATGTTTTGAATAAACCTTTATAAGTGAAGGCACCACCAAGGACAAAGAAGCAGAGGTTTTGAATAAACCTGTATAAGTGAAGGCACCACCAAGGACAAAGAAGCAGAGGTTTTGAATAAACCTTTATAAGTGAAGGCACCACCAAGGAGAAAGAAGCAGAGGTTTTGAATAAACCTGTATAAGTGAAGGCACCACCAAGGAGAAAGAAGCAGAGGTTTTGAATAAACCTGTATAAGTGAAGGCACCACCAACATATTTGAGCTGTTCGTATTTAGTGTGTCAGTGAATAATCCACAGTGAGATGTCACACTGGACTGAGCTGGTGTTTTCAAGCCGCTGGTCGGTCAGGATCGTTCTGTTACTACAGATCTTATTTAACAATTAATAGATGGAAATACAGAGATGAAAGAGGGCCTTCGAAATAGTCTCTCTATTCTATTCTATTTCTATTCTATTCTATTCCCATTGCCAGGTCGTTTCTATGCTGTGAATATGAGGCAGGGTCGGGTCTAATTAGCCAGGCTTTTCTTCTGCAACCTTCTTTCAGCAAGAGAGGCCTCCTACTCTTCTGTGGGAATGGGAAGGCCCTGTGTGTGTGTGTGTGTGTGTGTGTGTGTGTGTGTGTGTGTGTGTGTGTGTGTGTGTGTGTGTGTGTGTGTGTGTGTGTGTGTGTGTGTGTGTGTGTGTGACCCATCTGTCCGGTCAAGCCTCATTATTTGGGTTAATCACTTTGAACGCACAAGGTTCCCATGGAAAGATGTGAAAAAGAAAAATCTTCTCCAGTCCAACTGCCTTAGTTATTATGTTCTGTGTTTATGTTTTTGTTTGTTTTCATTTAAACTTTAAGGAATGACACTGTAGTTAATTTCACTGGCAATTGTCATATATAAAGTGGAGGTAGAATTCCAAAGTTGGGGTGTGGTTCGGGTTTAATTTGTTTATTTTGATCTTGAACCTCAAATATTTTTCCTTGAGCCTCCCTGACTGACTGGGGGGAAATGCATGACTCTCCCCATAAATACAATATTTATTGGTAGGTAGATGGCGAATCGAGTTTGCGCGGTCCCTCCCTCCTGTGTATGCCCGAAACAGGAAACATTCACAGACTTTTCGACAGATTTATAAAAGCCCACGTAAGACTGTGTACAGAGTATGCATGATGTGAAAGATGTGTGTACCAGTGTACACATTGTCACTGCCCGTGGATGTTTATACATTTGGAAACCTGTGTGGAAAGTGGTGCAGCACACTTTTCATGTGTATGCATGGTTTATATACATTTGGCCTCTGGTGCGCGTGGCCACAGATGACTGTAAGCTGCAGCAACATGGCAAGCACACCTGCAGCTCTGCTGTGCCATATTGTCATAGACCTTTGGCTATAATAACTTCATTGATCTAAAGCGATCTGTAACGCTGAATGTCACGTAACGCTGCCTGCCCACTATACGCGACCAGGTCGTATAAACTCATGTTTGCCCTGTTGCTCTGCCCTGGTCTCTATTGGTGCTGCAGCTTGATTGGCTGTCTTGCTGCCTTTCCCTTTTTGAATTGGTTGATTTTGAATTTGGCCCTCCTCTTGTCTTGTCATCGCTCGTCGTCGTGTTGTCAGGTATCCCAGCATGCTTTTTTCAGAATCAGTCACATCACATCCTCAATGAATGGGGGTGGCTTTTTTGTCACCAATGAAATTGCATCTAGTGGGCAGGCACCGTTATGCTCTCTGTCACAGCACATCAGAGACTGATCTCACCAGTGCTCACACAGCTGCTGCTACCAGCCCAAGTTTGTCATCTCCTATAGTAGCTGGCTACTGCAAAGGTTAGGCTACCTATGGTCTCGCTGGCCAGCCTCCTCTCCCTTCCGTCCGAGGAGTCTGGCGCCGCAGGTCTCCATAGTGGGATTGCGATGGGCGGCGCTTAGCGGCAGTGCCCTTGGAAAATAGTTTCAAACAATCCAAATTGCCGTTTTCATCATGTAGCAACGAGCTAGCGTGTAGGTTTCTGCCGTTAGCTTGCTAGCTAGTTAGTGTTGTTGTTTTCCTTGAGGCGGCAGGGGACTATTTACAGCAACACACAGGAAGGAGGGAGCGGAAGCTGATTGACATGGTCGGAGCCAATGACAGAGCTTCTTAAATACCCCGCTGGTCCCCCTAGCCGGATCGAAGCGGTAATCGCGTAAGTTAAATTTGGAAAATCCTGGAGCGAAAGGTCTGAAATTCAGCACAGGTTTTCTTTATGGTTTATTATGGTAATTCACGTTGCCAGAACTAGAAAAACATCGTCCTGGCACCCAGAAAATCAAGTTCACCTCAATTTACTATTAAGGTCCCCCTGCACGGTCATTGACTTTCATTATAACCGCCTTTTTGAGACCTCCAGGAAATTCTTACAAAATTAATGTATTTAATTTTTTTCAGCGGGCATCCTGGACCAAATACCTTGAAATTTGACCTTAATATCTAACCTTGGGGTTGATTGAACATTTGGTGGAGTTACAAGGCTTCAAAATCCATTGCATAGTTTTCCCATTGATTTCAATGTTAATTTTGCAAAAAAAACAAAAACAAAAATCCGACTCCCAGCTACTTTCCCCAAAAATAATTATTTTTCTGATCTTACACCTCTCAGCTCGAGTGAAGACATCAAATTTGTAGTTTCTATTGTGTTTGCCCCCCCCCCCCCCCCTATTTGCCCAGTGTAGGCACAGCAACCAATTGCATGGAGATTTACATGAAATATACCCTACAGTGATCGTCATGGAAACATGGTCACATGACCTGGGAACGCGGATTTTCCGGTGCAAACTAATGATTTGAAGCCTTTAGACCGAGATTGACGGATGAATGAAGCTCGTTTGTGTTTTTTGTGAAAACTAGCTGGAAGTCGAAAATGGGCAGTTTCATGTTTTTTTTGTAAAACTTACCTTATTTGAAAGTACATCGTATCTCCGCGCCCGTTCATTGTAGAGACTCGTGACGAGCATGGCTGGAATCGGCGTCGAAAATTGACTCTAGATCTCTAATCTTGTCGTGATCATGGCGTTCTAAGAGCTTTCCATGACTTCTGCTTTGAGACACGCAAAAGCACCGAGGCACAGTAAATCCGATGCCCACGAAGGAGCCTCTCGGGTGGGGGAGGCGGTCAGAGCGTCATAGGTGGAGCCCAGCTCTGTGCTCTCTCGCTCATGGCCTAAATGGCATTGTTCAAGCGTGTGTCTTCAGCCGGATGTTAAACTATGGATATGAGGTAGGAGGAATGGAGTCAGGAACGGATATGGATCGAGAAAAAATAAGAAAATAAAGTAAAGTAAACTGGCATTCGAGGGGTTAAAATTCTGAGTAAGCATGAAATGTTGATATGAGGTATGAGAGATGAAGTTACCAATGGATAAGAATCAATAAAAAAAATAATAATAATGAATTAAGACTATCAAAAATAAGAACTAATATCAAGGTCCCTGTACAGGGACCAGTGGACAGTTAGGGGTTAGCGGGTTAGCGGGGTACAAGGTTAAGCGGGAAGCGGACATCCGGCTGCCACTGAAACCGACGCCTCCAATGGGAGAGCAGAGTAGAGCAGGGGAGGGTTTATCCCAGTTATGGAGACCTGCGGCGCCAGACTCTGAGGCTGGCCAGCGAGACTAGGCTACCTATGACAATTCCAGCTCTGAAACAAAAAATAAGATGCTAACTTAATCCAGACAAGGTAAAGAGCAAACAGCATGGAGGAAGGGAGTTTTCACCAAAACAAATTGCTAAAATGCCAATCCTCTTTCTCACACAAGTTGCATGACAGCGCCCTCCAACGACACAAAACCAACAAAACCTAGGCTACATGTCTCTGTGTGTGTCTCTCTCTCTCTCTCTCACTCACTCACTCTCTCACACACACACACACACACACACACACACACACACACACACACACACACACACACACACACCTACCAAAGCAGAAGTCTTCATTGATTAGATCTGCCAGGGTTTGAAAGCTTGATGCTGCTAATAAATACTTTTAAAATACCAAACCTTCTGTTTTGTGCTGTTGCACCCAGCCATCATAGCATTCCAGAGCGCCCCTCTGGTCGGAAGCTAACACCGAAGAAGGCACGTCCGCAACCTTGCCATTTTCGAAAAAAATAATATCACCGGCACAGAAAGTTATTTATTAGCAGCATCAAGCTTTCAAACCCGGCGGATCTAATCACTGAAGTCTTCTGCTTTGGTAGGTGTCTTTGAAAGTCTCTGCAACACTTGAAAGACGAGGGTATTGACATTTTTGGGGACTTGGGACTTTTCTTAGCGCCTCTCGTAACGTTTGTATAAGGGACTGGGAACGACACAGTCCCGAAAGGGGCTACAATGAACGCAGTCACACTGGTGAGAAACCTGACCACTGTGAACAATGTGGGAGGAGCCTCAGTCACTCAGATCACCTAACAGCAGGCAACACCAACACATCCACACTGGAACAGGCTACTGGTGTGACTGCTGTAAGATAATGTTCACTCAGACAACTGATCTGAACAAACACCGCTGCATCTAACATGCTGAAGAGTGCCTCCACTGTCTGCAGGGGGAACAAGTTTCTCTCTGTGTCCAACTAAAAATTTACATCAATAAAACTTCAGTGACTGAAAAGTCTGACTGTACAGAATTATGTTTATTTCACAGCCATTGGATTGCTAGAATGTAAACAACAATGTAAAAATGTCATTACAAAGTAAATAATGTTAGTTTGGATGGAGAGCTTGTGAAACTGTGATGGTCAAGTGTCTAATTTGTGAGCAGAATAACATGGAGTTAATATCGCCATTATTTTTTCTGACCCACCATACGGCTTATCATATTTTGTATTGAGAAACATTTAAATATAAAAATAAACATTTGAATTTAGATGTTTTGTCCATTACAGTTTACTATAGGAAAAAAGACATGCACATCCAAAATGCCCTAAGGTGGGTGCTGGATCAAAAATGACTTAAAAAATGGAAATAAAAGAAGGATCCGCACACCAAGGAGCTCCCATTTAGAGGTTTTATTTGCATTAAGTTTTGAGCTGGAGCTCTTCCTCAGACGCTTCAGCGTCCTGGCAGTGTGCAGGTCCTGAGGGATGGCAGGCTGCATCCGACCACCTTTTCAGTGTGGCGGATGATGCACTGTAGTCTGGAGATGTCCTTGAGGGCAGCAGCATACCAGAGGGTGACGGAGGAGGTGAGGATGGACAAGAGGTGTAGAAAAGCACCAACGCTGCCTTTGGCAGCTGGAACTTCCTCAGCCGCTGCACCAAGTACATCCTTTGTTGTGCCTTCTTGGTGAGAGCTCATATGTTCAGCTCCCATTTCAAGATGGAACCCAGGAAGCGAAAGTCGAGTTGTTTGTGTATCAATTGAAACCCCAACTCTTCAATGTCTTACTTCTATCCTGGCATGTAAATGGAAAGCTGAAACCAATCATTTAACTTTTCCCACGGTTTGTCACAACTAGTAGTTGCAACAAACTCTGGCATCAATGTCCCCCTCCTAAAAAAAAGCTAAACTGTAGAAGAACTTTGGTAGCCTACAGCTTCCTCTCCCTCTCGAGGCAATGTGGCATTTTATCACTTTGAATCAGCAAGAACGATTCAACTAAATAGACTTAGAAAAAATAAATAATGGCCAAATGTTCTCACTCATCCTTTGCTCTTCCCTTTCCTTCCCAGTCATTTGATAGGAGTTGAAAGATGCCTGTTATCCCGGCATTCAGTCAGTTTCACACACACACACACACGCACGCACGCACGCACGCACGCACGCACGCACGCACACACACACACACACACACACACACACACACACACACACACACACACACACACACACACACACACACACACACACACACACACACGCGCGCGTGCGCACACACACACACACACACACACACACACACACACACACAGTGTGCTACAGTGAGTATGGTTCTGATGGATAGGGGAGGATTATGGGGACAATACAGGTGAATTACAGCTTTAAACTGAGGGGACATGAATACGGCTCCACACCCTTTCCACACACACACACACACACACACACACACGGGCGCGCGCACGCATGCACGCGCACACACACACACACACACACAGGTTGTGTGACAGGGTTAAGAGCCGTCCTTGACACTAGAACGTCTCCAGTTTTACATGACCATGTTCTTGGCGTTCATTCCAGTGACATCATCTTTCCAAAGCCACTGTGAAAGTTGTGTGAAAGCTTAGATAGGATCAGGATGCTGGGCTGGTGAAGAACATCCATATTTGAATGTGTGTGTGGGGTGGGGGGGGCTTGCGATAAAAAAATCCAAATAGTGACTAGATGTAGGCTATGTGACACCTTTGCTGATAAGCGGTGATTGCTTCGGTGTTTTGCACTCAATATGGCCACTGGCCCAACATACTGTAATAATAAGCCTAAAAGCCACAGACAACTGACAATCTCATCTAGCATCTCATAATGACTCCAGAAGAGCAAATGTAAAGGCTTAGATTGAATCACATTGTAACATAGTTACATTTGTAATATTGTTACATTTTATAGTAACATTTGTCAATAGTAGCAAAATGGACATTTACCTATATGAAAATGTTGTGGATTATTATTTGAGTAGTAAAATTACTGTCCCACTAACCTAGTACTTTAACCACACAAGAAAACTACTCAGTTACAGTTATTAAAATCCTTAAAGGGACAGCTCACCCTAAAATCCAAAATGCATATTTTTCCTCTCGCCTGTAGTGCTATTTATCCATCTATATCGTTTTGGGATAGTTGCCTGATTTTTGGAGATATCGGCCACACCCAAAAAATACATTTGAAAAACTCAACTTAACTCAACTCAACTCAACTTTGTCTTTTTCAGAAATCATGACCCGGTTACTCAAGATAATCCACAGGCCTTGTTGTGAACAGTTTCATGTACAGTAGGAACTATTTTCTTTTGGAGTCTCATGTAGGAACTAGCTAGCAGCTAGCGGGTGTCGTTCGGTCAAAAGAAAATAGTTCCTACATGAAACTGCTCATAACAAGGTCTGTGGATTCTCTTGAGTAACGGGGTCGTGATTTCTGGAAAGAGACATTGCTGTTTGGTTTATCAAATGTATTTATTTGGCACTTTGAGCACCACAAGCCGAGTGCCATCCAGTTCCATTGTATTGGAGAAAAGGCAGAAACACTGCGGTAGATATCTCCAAAACTCAGGCAACTAACACAAAATGATATAGATGGATAAATAGCACTGCAGGTGAGAGAGAGCCTATGTATTTTGGATTTTAGGGTGAGCTGTTCCTTTAACCTTGGCGTTAGTGTTGCTGTGTTCTACTCAAGAATTACACAAGTTCGCATGAAATCAATAAGATCATACTGTGTGTGTGTGTGTGTGTGTGTGTGTGTGTGTGTGTGTGTGTGTGTGTGTGTGTGTGTGTGTGCGTGCGTGCATGTGTGCGTGTGTGTGTGTGTGTTTGTTATACAGTAGGGTTGTTTCTCTCTATGGTAGTTAAAGGATTAGTGGTGTCCATGCATTCATATGGTCTCTCTGTTCGGACTAGAAGACCTAAACCCCCCCCCCCCCCCCACACACACACACACACAGGCAGGCAGGGTTATCAGCCCGTCGGTTTCAGCCTGCACCACTTGAAGTTAGTTTTCGAAGTAGTGTCGGTTTGATGCCACACAGAGGCAGGCAGGCAGGCAGGCAGGCAGGCACGCGCACGCACGCACACACACACACACACACACACACACACACACACACACCCAAGAGACCGAATATGATCCTCGGCTCGGCAGTCGCTTGTGGGATTGGTTTACGGATGATTGACAGCTCTTGGACCCGGTCCCAACGTCAGGTAAAGACCACTGGAATAGCTACAGGTGTGTGTGTGTGTGTGTGTGTGTGTGTGAGTGTGAGTGTGTGCGTGTGTGTGTGTGTGCGTGTGCGTCCGGGGGGGGGGGGGGGGGGGGGGGGGTTCAAGGGCCTGGGTACAGTACAGCCCAGTATTTAGTAGTACAGAAGGCTAAAGTAAAGTATAGCTAAAACTAAGGAATTCAAAGCATGTACTGTATTATCCTCACTCCTTATCTATTAGCATACAATATCAGCATTGATTAGATGACATATTAGTATACCTTTCCTTAATGTTAATACACACAAAAATAGATTGTTCACAAGTCCCAAATCTCAAGTCCAAGTCAAGTCTCAAGTCTTTGAGGACAAGTCTCAAGTCAAGTCTCAAGTCACAGTGTGTGTGACTTAAGTGTGACTCAAGTCGCCATCTATACTGTCCACCTGTTGTGGAGGCATTCTTTGCTTTGCATCGTGACTCGTCATGCTTTGGCTGGCTTTGGCTGTATGAAGGTAATGTAGCACATTTAATGTACATGAGTCAGAGATTTGCTTGTTTCTTTTCATTTGGTGGAGTGGTCCAACCAGTGGGTCAAAGTCCTAGTGAATTTATGAAGCCACTGCGGAAATTGCATTCTCTCGAATGCCCAGGGGGGCACCACGTGCCGGTTCAGAGGTGACGTCACGTACATTGGCCTCTATGGAAAAATGAGTCGACTTCTCTCTCGGTCTGTGTCTTAAATAAACATTTCCCGAATGAGTTTATGATCTGAATCAACAATTTAGTTGATTTAGTCAAAGTATTTTTCATGCTCTCATGGGCTCCGTTTTCTAAATTATGGCCCCATTTTGAGTAAAAGACGCATAAAAAAGACAAACTTTTGGATGTGGCTTCCTTGATTCACACAAGCAGCCGCAGGAAACCAGATCCCAACCACAGCACAGCCAGTTGCCAAGTTAGCCTAGCAACGTAGCCGTAGATTAAAAGTAAACTACCAGAAACAGCGTTATCTTTTGATGTTAGTAGACACACGTAACAGTATAGATCCCCGTTATGAGGTCAGTTTATCAAAATAACACCTATATCGAAATTGGATTTTAGTGTAGCGACCATACAAGCCGGGGCTTCAGAGCTGATCACCTGGACACATTTTATGGCGAAATTATCTGATAAACTGATCTGTGCAGCTCTGTGGTGATTAGCTAATGTCTTCATTGCATTGTGATTATGATTTAATGCATTATGGAAGATAAATGTTGGTTTAACATAATGAAAATAATTCCCTACCATACATGTAAAGTGACATTTCTGGGCAGACCATTTGGGCATAACGTTATGTAATGTTTGTCTAATTCTATTGGACATTTAAAGCTGATACACAATTGTGTTGAGGTAATTCCGCCAAGCTAATTAAAAAAATATGGCAATCTAATCTGTCATTGATTATTGGAAAACATCCTTTATCGTCTGTGTGATTACTATGGTAATGACTGAGCAGGGGTAATCTGCTGTGTATGGGGCTGTTCACACAACGTTTGCATTTTTTTATGGAAAAAGTACTACCTGGAGCATTTTTTGTGAGGAGAGGGACTGACTGTGATAGTAGGTGACGCTATAAGCTAACGTCTAAAGCCTACCTCAGACAGTATCTCCGATGGTTGGATGGATGGCATTAGCACTTCGCAGCAGACAATAGTGTTGTGAAACAAGCGAAGCCTCATTTCCAATACATGTCCATTGTCCAGTATCATCCATTTTACTTTATGATCACTGTTACAGTAACGTAAATCCACGGATTACAAGGTCCGGTGTTCTGCCAAAAAGTGAAAACTGACCAGTGTGATTAACGTTACAGCTGCAGCTAAATAGTGATCACCATGAAGCGATTGTCTCCCAAAAAGTGATTATTTCTCCACATTTCTTGTGACTAACATTATTGGTTATTCTGATGTGTCCCAGGCACACCCCAGAAACATCGCAGAAGCATTGAGCAGAAGCCTGGGCCATTCACACCTGTGGTCTTACGACTGGTCTTAAGCTACGCCGGTCGTAACTTTACGACCTAACAGCTACGCCGGTTGCACCAAGAGGGCTTAACCTTCTTTTCACTAAGCCCAGGCGTAACTCTTACGCCTGGTCAGGAGGAGGTGTAGTGCCTGCCTGTAACAGAGATCTCCGTGTCGATCAGCGGAGACCTTTTTGAGTCCTTACCGTCACCGTCACCGTCGTAACGTCGCCATCGAAGCATGATGTTAGATTATAACAAACTAGTTGTGTGGCTTAGCCTTCCCAAATGTTGCCGTTAATTTTTTTGAATTTAATACATAGAATTGGGAACATTACATTCAATTTCATTCAGACTGTCTGTCTGGCTCAATCGCCGCCATTTTCCCCCGGCACATTTTTGCAACATCATCCAATCAGAGGGCATTCCCTGGCAATTCACATGCCATTGCTACGACCGGCGTAGTTAAGACCAGACGTAAGCCGTGTTGGTGCAACAGGCATAAATCCACTGTAAAGACTGGTCTTAACTAATAGCGCTCTGTCCACGATGGCCCCCTACACTTAGGTCGCTTTCACATATACTGTAAGCTGGTGGACTCGGTGCGATTCGGGGGGGTGAAGTTGCAACATTGTTGCGGTTTTCATTTGGTCCGGTTCGCTTTCACACATGCAATTTGTCAAGCGCACCAAACTTTCTGAACAATGTCACGTGGTCGAAAATGTCACTTGTCTATTGGACAGAATAGAGAAGGGACATCTCTCCTCTCCAGCAGGCTTCTTGCCTGGCTGAGGGCTGACTGAACAACACAAGTGAATCCGCAAAACACAAACCATGGAGCAACACCACCTGCAATATTGGGATTTCTGATTTTTGGTGTTACTATCAAATAATTATTTAACAAGAATGTGCCCAATATGAGCAGCAGATGAGGCAGCAAGCTGTTCAACATTTCATTCTGCAGATGAGATGAGTAGCCTACGTACCGAAGGAGATAGCCGCAAGTCAGCTGTTGTGTTGTTGTTATTAGTCTAGGGAATCTGTGAGAAAAAATGACCCAACCTTAAACCAATTGCAACAGAAATTATTTTTGTTGTATTCAGCTCTTGAAACCTTCCAATTTAACATACTAAAAATCCCAGAAAATCCCAGTAGTGGAACATTGTCAAAATTGGCATTGTCTCCACAAAGGAGGTGATGTCTTCGGTGCCATTTGTCTGTTAGCAGGAGGATTACGGCAAAACTACTGGGCCGATTTCCATGAAACTTGGTGGAAGGGTGTAGCATGGGCCAAGGAAGAACCCATTACATTTTGGGGCGGATCCAATCCGGGTCGGCTCAATGGAGGGGGCGGGGCTAGGGAAAAGAGTCCGTTGATAGGGATAGGAAGGTCGTAGAGAGTCTGGATTCGAGAGGTGGGTAGGGGGCATGGACAGGTGTATCGGGGGGAGTGTATGTGGGAGGGGGTGTGGTCAGGAAAGGGGCGGGGCTAGGGAAAAGCCCTACCAAACATACTGTAACATAACTAAACAAAACATAAAAAATGTAAGTGTGGCTAATATGTTCTAATGTTACAGTTAGTGGAAAAGGGTGAGTTTTCATGCACATCTTGTTCCCTCAGACAGCCCTTCGCAAACCGTAACTTCATAGTCATGTCATTCACCAGTCTCGCATTGGAGGCAATTTGATTTTGGCAAGGCACAGCGCAAGTTGTAGCTCAAACATGCAGACGAGTGGACAGGTAGGCTAAGTGTTCTCCATATCCGAAGGTTATGGATAAGTTGACCGCCATTTATTGTCTGTTACCAATGAATGACAGTCATTAATGTCTGTTACCATTCAAAGTAGGCTAGCTTAATAAGCACTTACTAGTTACCTAATAGCTTACTAATAGGTATAGCTTAATAATAGCTTATTAACTCATTGGCTGCCAGCCACTTCTGGAAAACGGATGCTCCCACTGCCAGCCCTTTCAGAGCGTTTTCAGTGATTTCTCAAGACCCACAGAATATTGTGTGATATTACTATGTAAACACCGAACACGCCCAAAGAACGATGAGACTCTCTTGTATCATCAGCAAAAAAAAGTTTATTGATATAATTTTCCGTTCTTTAGTTATCAGCAGTAGAAGATAGGTTGGTTTCACCAAAAACAGACGTTTCAAACTAGAAGCTGAGATAATGAGCCTTTTGTGAAATGAAGCATTTCAAGCACATCACTGACTCTGAAGCTAATATTTTCTGATGTAGTGACACCTCAAAAATAATTTCCTTCAATAAAACAGCGAAAACAAAGGAATTTTGATGGCAAAATAATATTTTTTAGCTGCAACCAGCAGCGCTGGCCCCTGCGTGCGCAGACCCTACACCTTCTTGCTGGTCTTGATTTACTGCTGGTGGGCATCAGGTATTCCAGCTTGTGTTTGCCAATCTGTCCATCGAGCCTGCTGTCTGGGTCGGTGTTGTATGGTGCCCTGCGTGCCCCACCCCCCTCAACTGCAAACTCCTCCGTGGGAGTGTCTCTGGTGGCTCTCTGCTCTGAACTTTCTGCTGCACGTTTCAAAGTGCGCTGGCTGCACCCAGCTCTATTTTCACAGCGCTCCGCCGTTTTTGTACGCCGGCTCCCATCGCTTCCAGCTGAGAATGATTTGGCTTTTCAGAAAGACGCTGGTGTCTGGCAACTAATCATGTGGAGGGGCTATCGCAGCGGAGACGGAGGGGCTCAATTGTGGGAGCAGATTGGCTGCTGTTCACAGCTAACATTACAGCATGCAACGGTTTCCGTTTCCCCACGCCTTCTTCTACTCTTTTTTCTCATCTTTCTCTAATCCGGAGAGCACTGTCGCCACCTAATGGGTCCGTAAAATAGCTTATACACCTTCAAAATCCCCCATACTTTTACAGGAGATGCATCAGGCTTTGATCCACGTCCCACCGTCAAAAAACGCAATTGACGTCTTTAGACGTCATTGGCACTCTACGTTACTATTTGAATTGACGTCTTTAGACGTCATTGGCACTCAATGAGTTAAGATACGTGTACTATCTGTATATCACATCATATCATCTGTTGTTATTCATTTTCTTTGTGCAAATAAACAAACATAAATAAACAATAAACACTTACTCTGGAGATGATGTAGCCTACCACTTGTGCTCTTCTCCCTACTTATACTCCAACCACTTATAAAGCCTCAGCCAGGCAGTAATGCAACATAAAGGATGCCAACTGCCATAAAACACCACAGAAGGATTTATTACATCACTGATGACATCACAATTGCTCGAGTGACATCACTGATGACATCACAATTGCCAAGTGATATGACATCACAATTGCTCAAGTGACATCACTGATGACATCACTGATACATGACATCACAATCGTGGCACACACGCCGCCCGCCCACTTATGTTTCCTGTTAGGACCACCGCAAGGCATCAGTCTGCCAGAAAGCCATTAAAATTAGAAGAAGAAGACTTTCAGGAAAGACCAACAGAAGAGGAGAGGGGATCGGGTTTTACAGAATGTAGGGAAACAGTGGATGGATAAATTCAGAAGGAGGCGGTAATGCAACATAAAGGATGCCAACTGCCATAAAACACCACAGAGGAAGAAGACCTTCATGATTCATTTGCCCAAGATCTTCATGCTGCAGATGCCAGCTACCTGTACCAAAAAAACAAATACCTCAGACCTTTGATGAAGAACATGGTTGTCCAAAGAAAAAGAGCAGACAGCTATTTAGAACAGAATGATGATGAGCAAATTGCACTTGGAGACCTGTGAAAATTGAACAATACCTTGAAGTGGTGATCAAATAATCATTACAGAAATCAATTGGAAACCAGAAGTGGTTATATTGAAGCCGAAGGCCTCAAATATTTTGAGTGCATTTTTGCATGCATCTACTGTAGGAAGGACAATAATGATGTTGATGAAGAAAACCGCTGCCAGAGTGGTAAAGACTGACATAAAATATATCAAGATTCCCAGAGATGCATCTCCCTCAAAATATATCATCTGCCAAAGGAAACATGGAAACCCTTCAGCTTCTCCTCAAAGAACTGTTTGCTGGCAAGAACTGTGAGTTAAACATAGCTGCAATAGGACAGACCATGCGGGCAGCAAGGGTTCTCATCACGCCATTACAGATAGGACTGACAAATGCATCACCAATTTGGATCTAGATTTTTGGTGAAAACACTTAACCTTCAATTCTGTTCCTCATATCAGGAGGTGAAAAAGTTGAGTCAAGTGCAGCTGCTTCTCAAGGAACATACCTCCCTGGCAATGTTGAAGGCCACTTCATTCAGTACATTGCTGATAATGTTGACCATAACATCAGAACCATTGATGGCCACAACACATTCCATGGTATGGGCCTTATAGCTGGAGTTACACCAGAGAGCCAAACCAGTACCTCTGATAGCTGTGACATCATAGCAGCAGTTGGACACATCAATATCCACATGTGGAAATCAGAGACCCCTGGCCTTTCATCCATGTCCTATGGGAGGATTGAGAATGCCACAGGTGGGTGATTCTCATGAACATGGTACAACTCATAGCAAAACTCAAAGATATCAAGAAGATATCAAGTAGGATCTAATTTCACCATTCAAATTGAAATTATAATCCACTTGCAGCTCGCCGAGCTGGCCCTGCAGCTCGCATAAGCAGCTCAGCCGCTACGCGGCCTCGCCCTGGGTGCTCCTTGATGGCATACTTCAGGGATGCTGGATCACCTGTCCTGGAGCTGGCAACATACAGCTGTCCATGGCTGAAGACTGAAGCCAGACTGAAGCCAGCCAGACTTCTTTCAGTGTCTGCCCCTGGGACTTGATTTTGCTCTTATGACATCACTGATGATGTCACATTGCTTTTATGACATCACTGATGACATCACAACCTCTTATGACATGACTGATGATATCACAATGCCTCTTACATCACTGAGTGTGTCACAATTTATGACATCACTGATGACATCATCACTGAGACATGTGTATGAGTGAGTATATTTATGACATCACTGATGATGTCATCAGTGGGACAGACAGACAAACAGACAAACAAACAGAGCCCTAGCTCCCTTAGATAGATAGATGTGCTAATTTTTTATGTATTTCCAGACACTTTTAGAGACACTGTGAGGGAATAAATTAATTACCGGAACACATTTTTAATTGGAAATATGAAACAACAAACTTTTTTTTTCAATGGCAAGCACCTCAATATGGTCAAGGGTAGTGGGTATCACCCAAAATGTGTATGATTAACAAATACGAAGTTGTAGCTAACATTGTGAGAAATGCCATGTTGTATTACGACTACATACTTGAGAAAATAAAAATCTGTTCTACTTAGAGACTCAACCATTTCTGTGGATTCCTTGCTCCCAAAAATGTGGAAATAGACAGCAAATTTGTAATTCTAGGTCTATTTGGAGTCAAGATATGGCCAACATTTTAATAATGGCAGCCATTTTGAAAAAACTTCATTTTAACATACTTCCACTAATGGGATTTTTACTACAGTGTTTCGGGCATCAATATGAACATAAAAATGTGAAAATAAATTCTGTTGCAATTAGTTTTCCCCTAGACTATATGACGACGTAGCCTCTATGTCACGACGCGGCACGCAGGTACTGTACACGTGTGCACGCCGCAGTTTTTGTTTTGCTCCCTTCTACCGTCTTCTACTCATGATGCACTGCATGAGTGCATCAGATGCACTGGCGCTCTTGTGTTTAGTCCGGTTTGCTTTCACCCAACAAATGAACCATGCCAGTGTTCACTTGGAAGCGAACAGAGACCCACATTTTCAAGCGGACCAGAGTTTGTTTGTTTGTTCCGCCCCAGAGTTCGTTTGCGCTTTCACACCACCCTAAATGAACCACACTATCCGAGGAAAGGAACTCTGGCGTGGTTAAAGTGGACCAAACAGCTTATATGTGAAAGCGACCTTACACCCCGCCCACATTTTTTTCGCCTGCTGGTCACTTGGCACTGCGGCTTGATTGGCTGTCTTTCCGTTTTGAATTGTCCCCTCTTCTCGTCGCTGTTGTCCACCGCTCATCGCCTTGCAAAGCATGCTGGGATACCTGGCGGCAGATGGCAGCGAGGAGGGGCCAATTTGAAATGGACCAATTCAGCAAGACAGCCAATCAAGCTGCAGCAGCAAGCGACCAGCAGGTGACAGAGGTGAGTTAACATGAGCTATTATATGAACAAGGGTTAATAATGATTAAAAGTAACAATTGCCCCAGATGATTGTTTCGCAATGGGTGCGTTCATAAAGTCAATCTGAAATGGTCAGCGCTGCATCTGAGCTCCTCATCTGAGGTTCAAAGGGCTCAGAGCAAGGGGGAGGATTTGTGATTTGGAGCTGCAGGCAAAGTCCTTTCCTTTAACAAGCAATATCCTCCTCTGATTCGAAACCACGTGCCCCCACTCCAACTGAAACCAAACAGCATGTTCCCTTTCCACCACTGAACATTTGACTGTCTCAATTTCAGACACTCTGAAATGTCTGTCTGTGTCTGTGTCTGTCTGTCTGTCTGTCTGTCTGTCTGTCTGTCTGTCTGTCTGTCTGCCTGTCTGTCTGTCTGCCTGCCTGCCTGCGTGTCTCGGCTTGTCTGCCTGCCTGTCTGTCTCATTGCTTGTCTATCTGTCTGTCTGATGTTTATTTAGCTATTTATTTTATCTTTATTTATTCTTTATTTTCTTAGTGTTCATTTTTTTAGAATTCATGTTGATAATGTATAATAATGTTAAATATTCTTCAATAAAGTTATTTGTTTAAGAAAACAGCCTTCTGAGTAGGCCACCCCTGCATCATATCGGTGCAAAATTGGTGCACAACCCACAGAAAAGCTTTATATCTTCATTCAACTTTAAAAAAAATCACTATATCGGCTGCCATATCGGTAATTGGTGAATTTCCCCCATCTAAATTCGGTATCGGTCACAAACAACCCATTTCTCCCTACCCTCTCTCTCATCCTCCATCTGGCCTCCCCATCTCTTTCCTCTCCTCCTTCAGTGACAGTAAACAGCCCTCCTGCTGTGTGTCTCCTATTATGGCCACTATCCTGATTCCTGTCTTTCTTCTGTCCTTTCTCTCGCTCCATTTGACCCCCTTCTCTCTTCTAACCATCAGTCACTCAGCTCAGCCTAAAAGCAAAAGGCCCTCTCCAGATACAAGTGCTCCAGAATAATCAACAAACCAAACAGCGGAAAGTGACGAAGAGCTGAGGATGATGAAGGTGAAGACAACAACGGCAATGATGATGATCCTGATGATGACGTCGATGCTGACGATGATGACAATGATGACGACGATAATGATGATGATGATACAGTAGTAATAGTGGAGCTGATGGCAATGATGGCATGATAGTAATTGGAGAAAATGCCGCTGATGTTCCAAATGATTTTTCACACTGAGTGTAAACTGGCCATCCATTTCCTATGTATTGATTGAATGATTGTCTACACCTGTCGCACGTCCGCTTTGTACATTAGAACGCTGATGAAGGCGACTTGCTGAGATGCATACGCTGTTTGTATTCTGACCTAGTGTGTAACGAGTGGGTATGTAGCAGGCCTCTACGAAGCCTTAACCGTACATTTTAGAAAAAGGAAAACAATTGGGAGTTAAGCCCAATTTTATGCTTTGTCTGCCGACACTTTTGAAACGGTCGCCGACAGAAATGAGGACTTGAATCAACACTTTCAAGTGTCGGCGAGCAGTGTCTGCTACCTAGTGAAATTTCTAGTGTTGCTGACTACGTCACATAGTGTCGCACAAGTCTGGTTGGCTATAGACGGTTTCAACTTGATAACAAAAATATTCTAAATTGAATTGTTGTCTATAGAGTTAGTTCCACCTCTGCGCAGATTCCCCCGCTCTCTTCTCTCTCTCCCCCTCAGGTGTCCTTCATTGGCCTGACGTACACCCCCGCCGCTGCAGCCCTAGGTCCGGCCGTCATCGCCCTAGCCACCTGTCGTCACTCTAGGCCATCTACCCGCTACTCCTTCTACTGTCTGACACCCCGGGCTCTTCACCACCACCGACCCCTATCCTCATCATCCTGGTCACCTGCCTGCCTAAGGGAAGGGGGGGACCCCCCCCCCCCCCCCCGGCCTCATCACCTCCAACTCCTATCCTCCCCTCCCCTTAATCATCACCTCCGACTCTTATCCTCCCCTCCCCTCCTCTTAGCTAGTATTCTCTAAACCTACGAACACTTAAAGACTACATTTTCTATTTCCTTTGGACTCTACTTTTTACATTTTCAACTCCCTTCCCTGATTTTAGGATAATTTAAATACTACATTTTTATATCCCTCTGTTGGACTCTTTTTTACATTTTCTATTTTCTGTTCTTTTGTAAATTTTATTTCCATAATAAACCATTTACAGAGTTTCATTGCCGGAAAACTCTGTACATGGTTTAGCCCGGCATCTCTCGGCCTGTCTCGGAGGGGAGTCCCCGGATGGGGGTCCACTGCTGGGTCCACTGCCTGGGTGGGCCCGCCCCCCGCGTGAGCCTGCTCTCTCTGTTCCCAGTCACTAGCTGGGGGCGGGTCTGGGAGCGGGTCGCGTGGGGGGTGGGTTTACCCAGGCGACCATTGCTGGGCCCCTGTAGCACAACGACCTCACAAGGTTCCTCCTCAGCCAAGCCAAGTCACTGAGGCAATCCATATGGTGGAAAGGTTTTCTTGCGTTCACTGGGGGTGTGTCGCTGTGTCCCGGCCCGGCCTTCTCTCCCACGCCTTATGTGGGGGGGGGGGGGGGGGCCGGGGCGGGGGGCATCGGTGCTCTTCATCACTGGTCGAGGGCTGCCGGTTGGTTTAGAACAGTTTAGGTAGGCGATAGATTAGCTACAGCCTAAGGCTGACCTGTTATAGTGTTCAGGCAAATATCAGACTAGAGCAGAGTAGGATAGGCCAGATTAGGCTGTAGATTAGCTAGATACTATGTCCCAGTTAGCTCTGGTTAATGCTTAGAGTAGTCAGTTGTCTGATCTTCCCCCCCCCCTCTCTTTCTCTTTCCCCCGCTCCTTTCCCTTCTTCCCCCTCCTGTTCCCCCCTCTCCCACATTTCCCACTCCCCCCCCCCGCCTCCTCTCTTTCCATGCTCTTCCCTCCCCCGCCGCCTCTTCCCACGTTCCTATATTTTCTATATTATCAATTGTTCAAATGTTATCTTTATTCTGTATATTCTTGTTACTGTTGTGTCAGCTAGAATTAGCTAGACATACTTTCTGTGAAGCCCTCTGAGACATGCTTGTGAATTAGGGCTATATAAATAAACTTGACTTGACTTAACCCCGCTCACTTCCTGTTGCAGTGTTTGCTATGGACATAAAAGAAAAAAAAACATTCAAGTGCAGGACTGACCATTCTGTGAAAACCGTCTATACAGCTGAGCAGCGAAAACAAAAGTAACGATGTCGAGTGAATATTTCTGCAGTTTGCCGAATGCTGAGAAAAAGGAAGTGCTATGGGGTTGCGCTCTGGTGAAAACCGTCTATATAGACGGCATGCGCTTGACTTCCTTGTTTTGGTTTTTGCTCGAATTAACGTGTCCCCGCTATTTTTACCAGCCTGTCCTTGATGTATCACTTCGTGAAAATCACAAAGAACATTGTGACCAATTTCCCAGAGAGAGAGGAGGTGAGTTGTGTGGTTGTGTGTCGTTTATATGCGGCTGCAGCCAAGTACGTTACTGTACATCTTTTTTTTTTTTGCAAATATATTTATTGGGTTTTCCATTTTTGTACAACATATAATGATATAAAGACAACATGTACATGTAAATACACAGACATAAGAATATAAAAACAAAACAAAAACAAAACACACAAAAAAACAACAACTATAAAATAGAACAAAAATCAATTAAATTAAATTAATCAAGCAATTCTTACATAGCAATTACATTTCCTGGTGTGCGACTTTCTAGATAATCTATAAATCGTCCCCATATTTTAAAGAAGTTTTGCATTTTTCCATGGCAAGAACATTGGAAAGACTTTTAAACCACTGTTCAACTGTCGGTGCCTCCGTGCTCTACGTTACTGTACATCTTGCCTCCCAGGTGGTTTCACTGTGCATTCCATTCCCTCTCTTGCCTTGGCTGTCTGCACTTACAGTGTTCGAGTGTCACGTGACGCTTGGACCGAGGCGAACGTTCACTGAAGTATAAATGCAACACCATGAGCGACACTTTCTTTTTCGTCTGCGACCATGTGCTGAGCGACACTTTCTAATAAGTATAAATTAAGCTTTAGTATTGCAAACTGTGAATAAACGGTGCATGTTCCTTACCGGCTAGAAGCATGTTGGCGTGGAGTAGGACTTCATCCAGACGTCTCCTTCAGTTGTCCTTCCAGTCCAAGCATTGGGCAGGCAAGGTTTGATGGAAGTTCTCTTTGTTTGGTTGATTGGGTGGAGAGGCCTAGAGACAGACTGTACAGCTGTCAGTCACGTCTAGACACACACTAGCTAAGCTACAGTAAGCACAAAGTTGTTGGCGTTCAGGCTTGAAGGCTTGGTGTGTGGTCTTGTTGCTCGGACATTATGGCTCTCATTGCTCTTAGCCATGTGTTACTCCATGTCGGCTTGTTCTGTCTCAGCGTCGCACAGCACAACTGTCAGCAATTAATCGTGCGTTCAGTATCGCAAAATAACTGGGATGTGGAGGCACATCCGTTTTGTTAGCGTTCCATGTGCAGAAAACTTGAGCTGGGAAGTTCACTGTTCACTGGTCAGATCCAGTCGCTAGCCAGGCTAGCCATTGTTAGCAATAACAGTTGATAACAAGGCATTTCGTGGCATTTTGCACATACAAACACAGATAGAAGTTAGGCAGTGATTTAATGAGACACAAACAAGACAGAAGTGCTAATCAACTTTTACTATGATTATAACTACTGTTGTTGCGCAGCGCAGCCATCTTGGATTACGAGTTTGGAATGGGAAATACCAGCTCTGGCGACGTCACCGTCCCAGCTCATGACCTTTGAACCGTGGGATTACCATTTCCCAGTTATAAAGGAATGCACAATAACCATCACCTACTGCACGCGCGCCAGGCAAACAAACAGGAAATGACGTCACCTGAATCATGGGATTTGGAGTCTTTATCTCACAGACGGAACACTATATAGGAAAGGACTCCAATATTCACACATGCAAGTTTTTTTGTGTACACAATGGAACCAGGAATGTAGTAGGCCTAGTGTTAAGGATTAATGTGATCCATTCCTGTATCAGTAGTAATTCAGACCGAAGAAGTCTGATGCCGCATTCCATTTGCACTTCCCAGGGCATTCACTCCCAGTGAATTTCTCAGTTCCCAGATGGGAATGGGAGGGGGGTTTGGGGGAGGGGGGGCTTTTACTCAGAGAGCTGCGCCCACACTGATTGACAGGTTCGTTCACGGCTCAAAACACTTCACACAACCCTGATGATACCTGAGATCACGCAAGCACTCGAACAATGGTGTGTCAACTACTCTGATGTCATCAGTGAGTGATGTCATCAGAGATCTCACTCAGTGATGTAATCAGTGAGTGATGGCATCATTGATGTCACTCAGTGACTGATGCGATCAGTGATGTCACTCGAGCAATTGTGATGCCATCAGTGATGATGTCATCAGTGATGTCATATGAGCAATTGTGATGTCATCAGTGATGTCATAAATTATTCCCGCTGAGGCTATAAATAAGACAGTTAACGTTTCGACTGTCTGTCCTTGCTGTTGACTTCAGAGGAATTTTATCCTTAGATGACCCTTGATTAAACCCTTGATTAAAACATTTGTGATAATGCCCACATTAAAATTGCAAAGTTCTGATGAGGAGATCTTCGAGGTGGATGTGGAGATAGTCAAACAGTCGATCACCATCAAGACCATGTTAGAAGATTTGGGAATGGATGATGAAGACGATGATGAGCCAGTTCCCCTCCCTAATGTGAACTCTGCTATCCTAAAGAAGGTGATCCAGTGGTGCACTCATCACAAAGATGACCCTCCTCCCCACGAGGATGACGAGAACAAGGAGAAGAGGACACACCACATTCCTGTATGGGACCAAGACTTCCTCAAAGTGGACCAAGGCATCTTGTTTGAACTCATTCTGACCGCCAACTATTTGGACATCAAAAGCCTATTAAATGTTACCTGCAAAACGGTGGCCAACATGATCATAGGCAAAACCACGGAGGAGATCAGGAAGACTTTCAACATCGAAAATGATTTCACAGAGGAGGAGGAAGCCCAGGTACGCAATGAGAACCAGTGGTGTCCAAAAGAACCTGTGGCAGGATCCCTCCAACAGTAACTACCACACTGAAATGGATTGTCCCAGTTAACTGGTTGCACTGGCATTGTTCATTACTTGTTAATACATTTTGTATCTTTAGACCCAGACTTCAGCTCTCCCCCCTCCCTTACCTAATTTCTGTAGCATGACCATTTTTACTTGCCTGTGTGGTGCGTTTAAATAAAAGAAAGAAAATACTTTCCATTTTCGTACTATCTTGTTTTGTGTTGTGTGTTCCAGTGTTTTTCAACCATTTGGTGCCAAGGCACACTTTTGACATAAAAAAAAGAATCACATGGCACACTGCCTTCCCAAGTGTTACAAAATGAAACATACAGATGTTACTCATTTCATCTGGCCACATACTGCACATCAATGTCATTAGGTTACTAATCGCTCTGCCTGTAAGTTGCAGTATAGCACTCAACAGGAGCTGTATGAAATCTATTTATTTAAAACAACATAACAATCACAAAAAGAAACAATCACAATGAAATCAAATATCTCTCTCACACACACACACACACACACACACACACACACACACGTAATACAAAAAAACTAAATAAACATACACATAATCACAACATAACTAGACCTAAAGTAACAAATAATAATACACAAGAAGGAAATAAATTCTTTGGATTATGACATCACTGATGATGTCATCGATGCTGTCACTGATGATATCACAATGTCTATGCATCGGTTCACTGGACATTGTCGTTGTGACATCACCAGCATCTAACGGTGCTTATGGAGGAGGTGAACCTGACGTGATTGCCCAAGCTAGTGTTTTTGGGGGCTTCAGTGTGAGTCTCGAGATCCGAGCCTTGATCGCCCGCCTACCGGACGTCCATGCAGACATTGTGTCAAGGGAGTCTGCTACAAAGAGATTCCTGGTAATAATGAACACATATCAGGAGCAGCCTCATCTGCTGGATCCACATCTAGAATGGATGTTGATGATATTGATATTGGATTTAGTGAGGAATGAGAAGTCTCCTCCCTTAATGGTTCATCTGGGCTTCAAGTTTCTCTAGTCTACATCATCTCTAAGGTAAGAAGCTATAAAGTCTTCATGCAGCTGTTTCCTCATGAGGTGGCCGATGTCCAGCCAGTTCTGGACCTGCTGTCCAGGCAGGATCCCAAAGACACTGAGATTTGGGAAACTCGCTACATGCTGCTGTTATGGCTGTCTATGACCTGCCTCATACCCTTTGACCTTTCACGTCTGGATGGCCATCTGGATTCTGATTGTGGCCAGGCCAGAGAGCCCATCATGGACCGCATCCTAGCTATTGCTAAGTCTTACTTAACCGTCACTGACAGCTCCAGGGATGCTGCATCTGTGTTGGTGTCAAAGTTCATGACACGCCTTGATGTGAAGAAGAGGCCCCTGGGAGACTTCTTGGAGTGTCAAACTGATCCAGAGGCTTGGCCTCACCTTCCTGAAGCCGCATCTGGCCAAATGGAGGTACCAGAGAGGAAGCCGCTGCCTAGCAGCCAACCTCTCCCTGTCCCAGTCTACATCAACCGTTGCAGCTGTGACTCCTGATATTGAGATGCAGGACCAGGAGGACTATGACATTCCTGAAGAAGTGGAGAACATTATTGAGAAACTGTTGGTGGGACTGAAAGACAAATTGACAATTGTGCGTGAGTCTGCAGCTAAGGGCATTGGGAGGGTGGCTGAGAGGCTTCCCAAGGAGCTGGCAGATCAGGTGGTTGCTGGACTGCTTCAGCTTTCAGGAAACAGACAACACTTTGCATGATCGTCTGGCGCTGGCAGAGCTGGGCAGGCGAGGCCTGCTGCTGCCCTCCAGACTGCCAGATGCTGTCCCACTCATTCTGAAGTCCCTGACCTATGAGGAGAAGAGGGGTGCATGCAGTGCGGGTTCCAACGTGCGTGATGCCGCCTGCTATGTGTGCTGGTCCTTCGCTAGGGCCTATGAACCTACAGAACTCAAGCCTTTTGTCACTCAGATTGCCAGTGCTTTGCTGATCACAGCCATGTTTGATCAAAATGTCAACTGCCGAAGAGCTGCCTCAGCTGCTTTCCAGGAGAATGTCGGCAGACAGGGCATATTTCCTCATGGGATCGACATCAAAACTGCAGCAGACTACTTTGCTGTTGGGAATCTCAACAACTGCTATTTGACCATTAGTGTCTACATAGCTAGTTTCCCAGAGTACACCAACGCTATGATAGACCATTTGGTCGCCATGAAGATCAACCATTGGGATGGGGTGATCCGAAAGCTTGCCACCAAAGCTCTCCACAACCTGACGCCTCAAGCGCCTGATTATATGGTAACAACCGTTTTGCCCCATCTGTTGCCTATGGCGATGGGTATTGACCTCCACAGTCGCCATGGAGCCATCCTGTCATGTGCAGAGGTCACACATGCTCTGTACAAACTGGGAACTCAGACCGACAGGCCTGTGTGGGACTTCATCTCCTCAGAATGTGTGGATGCATTAAAGAATATTCACCGCACACTCCTTGACAGAAAGCAGTACAAGGGTTATGGTGGTGAGCTGATGAGGTCAGCAATGTGCACTCTCATAGAAAGGTTGTCCATGTCCAAATGCCTTTCAAGGACGAACCAATTATTACTGGCTGGCAGTGGATAATTGATGACTCTCTAAAGGATGCAGCAGCTTCGGCCTTGCCTGCCTTGTGTGAGGAGTATTACCAGACGCAGTCAAATGCAAGATGTCCTGGTATCCCAGTACATTGCAGGCCTGAAAGGTCCAGAGATGCTGGCTCATTGTGGATCTGCCCTTGCCCTGGGCAGTTTGCCAAGATTTATGAACTTGTCTGAACAGGTCACACTTGAAAATGAGACCTCGGTCTCAACGTGTTTTTTACCTGTTTAAATAAAGGTTAAATAAAATAAAATAAAATAAAATGATTAATAGAAAACTGCAGCAGATCCTACAGGGCCTCCAGCAGGCATGCGGTGTTGGCCAGAAGGACACAGAGTTTTGCAGAAGCCAGGAGAGATACAGTCAGGGCCTTGGCTCAAGTGTGTGTGAAGGCAGGTGTCTGTGCCCACGGCTCCCCAGACTCAGTTCTGTGCTCTGAACACAGCACAGGTGTACGGCGCCCTGCTCGACACCATGAATGACTACACCAGAGAGCAGAGGGGATGTAGGGGCCTGGGTGAGAGAGGCAGCGATGACCAGTCTGGAGGACGTGACTATGGTGGTGGTCAGCAGCGCTCCAGAGCTACTTACGCCAGAGCTGGTGAAGTGTATGATGTGCTGCCTGGCTCAGCAGGCAGCAGAGAAGATCGACCGCTACAGAGCCCACGCTTGGAATGTCTTCCTGCGCCTCCTCCACAGCACAGAGCCTGAAGTGCCTCACATCCCCCACCGACAGGAGCTGCTGAGCATTTTCCCTGAGGAGACGATGACTGGCCTGAACTGGAATGCTCTGTCCCAAGCCTTCCCCTATATCATCCAGCTGCTGAGACTGCCTCAGTACCAGTACCACACCCTGCTGGGCCTCACTGTGTCTGTGGGAGGGATCACCAAGTCCAAAGTACATTTTTCTTCCCAGTTGCTGTTCAGCCATCTAGGGATCCATCACGACAGTTTGGAGACACACTGCTGAGCATCTTCAAAGATCATCTCTGCAATGACAGGGTGTCTGTTCCTTTCCTCAAGATGCTGGATCTGCTGCTCATGGCAGGCTGCTTTGAGATCTTCACCACACAAGAGAGTCACCAGTTCTGTGTGGACCTGTTGACTCTTTGCAAAGAGATCAGGAAGTCCAAGGTTATTTTGAAGCTGCTGTCCTGTATAGCTGTGTTCTGTGGGCTGATGCAGTTTCAGGGTGAGGTGAGGAAGAAAGTCTTGTCCCAGCTGCTGATGCTGCTCTGCCATCCCTTCCTCGTGATCAGGAAGACCACAGCCAGCCAGATGTATGATATGTTGTTGACCTACGATGATATCATTGATCCGAAGGTGGTGGAGAGGGTCATGGAAGTGCTAAGTGATACTAATTGGGAGAGTGACATTGCTACGGTACAGACCCACAGGAACGAGCTTTGTGAATTGTTGGAAGTCCCCAAGGCGGTTGCCAAGAGCCCTGTTAACATATTGGCTATGCCAGCATTATGTACAGTATGTGCTCTTATACTGATGTCACTAGGTGACGCTGTTATGTTGATCTGTGATCTATATAAATGAGCATGCGCAAAATAAAGAAACGCTCTTCTGGTTCCATCAATGCCGATGAAGTTGCACATGTGTTTTTATTGAGCCGGTGTTCCTGCCCTCACAATGCCAACAGCTTATGGGCCCAAAAGGGAAGGTGGAAGCTGATGGTATAGTCAGACTATGCTTTGATGGAGATGAGAAGAATTACTAGTTATGGCAAACAAAGTTTTTAGGCCATCTGCATTTAGGTCTTAAAGAGACCGTATTACAAGACCCAGATGACTAAGATGATGCGGATGGAAGTAGCCAATATGGAAGAAGAGCGTTGGAGATATTGAGGGACCAGTACGCTGTCAAAGGGAAGCCACGAGTGATTAGCCTCTACACAGAGCTAACATCTCTCCAGAAAGCTGCAAATGAGACTGTCACAGAATACATCATTCATGCAGAAACGGCTATAACAGCGCTGATAAATGCAGATGAGGTTCTCAGCGACGGACTGTTAATTTCAATGGTTCTGAAAAACTTGCCCGAATCGTTTAAGCCCTTTTCCATCCACATAACGCAGGGTGATGAGAAGATAACTTTTGCCGAGTTTAAAACCAAGCTGAGAAGTTATGAAAGCACGGAGAAGTTTAATGGCAACCCGGATGATGACAACGTGATGAAGACAAGCAGCTCAACAGTGAGAATGAGGGTGAGAGAGAAAGAAAAGAGCTCGGAGATAACCTGCTACAACTGCGGCCAAAAGGGACACAAGGCCCGGACATGTAACGTTACTGACAGCCATTTTTGGGGGGGTATTTTCATAGGAATCTTGAGCCCAAAATGTAAATTGTTTGTTTTTTACCTGCACTCTGGGCTAAGTGGTAGGGCCAAGGGGTGAATTAGGCCTAGTGTCAGTCAGTGTGTTTGTGTCATTAAATACTAGGCTTATGATTGAAATAATTTAACTAAGATGAAATTTTAAAATATTTTCCCTATACTTTTAGTTTATTTTAGTTACTTACACAATACAGTGTGTAGTTTGTTATTTTTTTGAAAGCCTTGTTTTTATATTTTCCACAAATAAATTAATACATATAATAAATACCCCCCTCCCCCCACCACCTGTTTTCATTAACGATAATTTTGGTGTCTAGCCTGCACACCTGTATCCACATGTACTGTATACAGAAATAGGGAATGGCAGAGATACGGTACCCAAAGAATATTATTTCAAAGATGTGAGTTCGAATCCCCTTCAACAGCTCTGTTACACTCATTGACACATGTGTCTATGAGTGTGTGTGTGTGTGTGTGTGTGTGTGTGTGTGTATGTGTGTGTGTGTGTGTGTGTGTGTGTGTGTGTGTGTGTGTGTGTGTGTGTGTGTGTGTGTGTGTGTACATGCATGCGCATGTACTGTATGCGCGTGCACCTGATTAGATGATTATTTCTGGACGAGATAAGTGGCTGAAATAGAGACTCTGTTGACTGTTGTTCAAGTAATCAAGACAAACACACACACACACACACACACACACGCACGCACGCACACACACACACACACACACACACAGGAGCCATGCCATGCCATGCCAGATTGCATTACTTGTCCCTTTTCATAGGCACATAATGAGATCATGGAAACCCTAAACGGATGGATGGAGAAAGAGAGGGAGACAGAGAGGGAGACAGAGAGAGGGAGGGAGGGATAGAGAGAGAGAGGGCTGTGACAGAACAATTATTGAACAAATTAATTTTTCTATGCTTTTAAATGTTTTTGAAATGTTTACAAACCCCAGTCAGAAAGAATAGAAAGAGACACAGGTGAAATGTTGGCTAATTTCTAATTCGATGCATCATAATTCACAAAAATAATCATTATAGGAAGCCAGCTAACCATAGAGAGAAAGTGAGTGATGGGCAAACATAAAGAGAGAACGAAACAGACAAAGACAGAGGAATCTGGCCGCCTGTCAGCTTAGTTCACTGTGTCAATTTGTCCAAACAGAGGAGGCTCAGGTTGCAGTAGAGGAGGAGGTAACAGGAGATTTAACAGACCACACCTATCCAACAGGTATGAGCCTTATCCCCCCGCTTCACACCACACACTCACACTATTATTATTATTTGTTTATAATACAGAGTTTCCACTAGGACTGTTGTCGGGAAATAATTTATTTTACTGGACAAATTTGAACCGGTCACATTTCAATAACTTAAGTCTATGTTACAAACACAAATAAATCTAAGTTACAGCGACACTTGCCCTGACCTCGCCTCTTCCTGGGGCTGTGGACTGATTGCTCGATGCACTCATTGGTTGGCTGGCTGGTTGCCTGGATGGCTGGTTAGTGGGCTGGTTGGTGTGCTGGCTGGTTGGTTGGTTGGTGGGCTGGTTGGTGTGCTGGCTTGCTGGTTGGTTGGTTGGTTGGTTGGTGTGCTGGCTGGTTGGTTGGTTGGTTGGTGTGCTGGCTTTCTGGCTGGTTGGTTGGTTGATTGGTGGGCTGGTTGGTGTGCTGGCTTTCTGGCTTGCTGGCTGGCTGGCTGGTTGGTTGGTTGGTTGGTTGGTTGGTTGGTTGGTTGGTGGGCTGGTTAATGTGCTGGCTTTCTGGCTTGCTGGCTGGCTGGTTGGTTGGCTGGTTGGTTGGTTGGTTGGTGGGCTGGTTGGTGTGCTGGCTTTCTGGCTGGCTGGTTGGTTGGTTGGTGGGCTGGTTGGTGTGCTGGCTGGTTGGTTGGTTGGTGTGCTGGCTGGTTGGTTGGTTGGTGTGCTGGCTGGTTGGTTGGTTGGTTGGTGTGCTGGCTTTCTGGCTGGTTGGTTGGTTGATTGGTGGGCTGGTTGGTGTGCTGGCTTTCTGGCTTGCTGGCTGGCTGGTTGGTTGGTGGGTTGGTGGGTTGGTTGGTGTGCTGGCTGGTTGGTTGGTGTGCTGGCTGGTTGGTTGGTGGGCTGGTTGGTGTGCTGGCTGGTTGGTATGCTGGCTTGCTGGATGAATGGTTGGTTGGTGGGCTCGTTGGTGTGTTGGCTGGTTGGTTGGTTGGTTGGTTGGTGGGCTGGTTGGTGTGCTGGGTGGTTGGTTGGTTGGTTGGTTGGTGGGCTGATTGGTGTGCTGGGTGGTTGGTTGGTTGGTTGGTGGGCTGGTTGGTGTGCTGGGTGGTTGGTTGGTTGGTTGGTGGGCTGGTTGGTTGGTTGGTTGGTTGGTGGGCTGGTTGGTGTGCTGGGTGGTTGGTTGGTTGGTTGGTTGGTGGGCTGGTTGGTGTGCTGGGTGGTTGGTTGGTTGGTGGGCTGGTTGGTTGGTTGGTTGGTTGGTTGGCTGGTTGGTGTGCTGGGTGGTTGGTTGGTTTGTTGGTTGGTGTGTTGGCTGGTTGGTTGGTTGGTGGGCTGGTTGGTGTGTTGGCTGGTTGGTTGGTTGGTTGGTTGGTGTGCTGGTTGGTGTTCTGGCTGGTTGGTTGGTGGGCTGGCTGGCTGGTTGGTGGGGATTTGATGTGGACTTGACTTCTACATTTAGACTTTGGATTTGACCTGAGACAGGTGATGTGTGGGAAGTGCAGTGCAGAGCAGAGCAATGAGTGCTGAGCACCAGTGATGGACAATAAACAAGGATGGATTAGGCCTTGGTAGCAGCAGCTTCAGTTTCAGTCGCTGCAACCCTCTTCAGTGTTGCAGCCCAGGATGACAGACCTGCCAGACCCCCACCCCCCAATGAAAGCATCAAATCACAGGAGACAAGGTAGATTCCTCTACAGCTGCCTTCACGCTGCATCATGCAGCTTATTCTGTTCATATTGCCCTGGGTTAACGGGCTGATGCAACAGTCAGCAAGCTGCGAGAGAGACAGAGAGAGAGAGAGTATGTGGGTGTGTGTGTGTGTGTGTGTGTGTGTGTGTGTGTGTGTGTGTGTGTGTGTGTGTGTGTGTGTGTGTGTGTGTGTGTGTGTGTGTGTGTGTGTGTGTGTGTGCATGTGTGTCGGTGTGTGTGTGTGTGTGTGTGTGTGTGTGTGTGTTGGTGTGTGAAACCCATCTTGATAGGGACTCACTCCATCATCCTCTCCCCACTTTCTTCCTCTCTTCTTCCAACATGTTCCTCCTCCTCTCCTCCTCTCACTGCTCATTAGTTTCTTTTCTCTCTTCTTTCCTGTTTCACCTTCAACTCTTCGCTACTTCGTCCCCTCTTTCTTTCTTTCTTTCTTTCTTTCTTTCTTTCTTTCTTTCTTTCTTTCCTTGTATCTGTCTTCCTTCCTCACTTTATTTCTCTCTCTCTCTTTCACCCCTTCTTTTTTCTGTTATGGAATGTGTGATGAGCCTCCAGCTAATCCCATCCCTAAAGCACCTTAGCAACGCTCGCTAAGGGAATTTGGAGGGAGCTAGAAAACACACACACACACACACACACACACACACACACACACACAAGTACGCAGCCCCCTATTGGCAGCGAGTGGATTCAGGGACGCACTAATACATCTTCAATGTGCTTTTTAAAGCGTGTGGAAAGGCTCTGTCGTCGGGCGATAACTCTCCACCGGCTACAGGATGGATGCTCCCGTTGTGTTCTCTCTCTCTTCCCTCCCTCGTTTTCTTCTCCTCCCTCCCTCCCTCATTCCCTCCCTCCCCCTCTCCGCTAAGCAGTTTGTCGACTTAAAAAAAATAGTTTGCTGTCAAAACAACGGCCGCATTGTGTCGTTTCCTCCTGAGGATGTGCGACATGAGTGGAGAGTCAGCAAGCTGGAGTCTGATCACATTCAGTAGAGCTCAACAGTCACGTGACATTTCTTCTCCCGGAAGTGAGTTTCCCAATAGAGCAAGCGATCAGAACCATGGATAGCGCTCTGACACCCGTAACAGTCATCAAAGTATTTAAACGTGAAAACCAGCATCAGCGCCTTGACAGCAGAGGAAATTTTTTACTTTGAATATTTTTTGTAGGCTATAGATTGCTACGGACTTTAGATCTAATTCATGTTCTTATTTGAACACAAGCATATTCCTGGGACGGTAATTTGAGTCATAAGTGCCTGTTCTCTGCCCAATACGTTGTGTTGGGAGAGCCTGCTCTCTCGGTGGGCCCCTCTACCCCAGGGCCCCATGTGCACCCGCACTGCCTGCACTGTCTATATCTACGCCCCTTGGAGTGTGGCAAGATCGATTTGTCATGTGATTGTGATCTCCAGCTGCGAATCCAGCTGCCTCCTAATGTTGCTTCTTGAAATCATGTTTTTAAGTTTTTTCCTCCTAGGCTATGATTAAAAGCACCATGTTCACTTTCAACTGGGCAGGATATCCATTTAAATAAGGTAAACTACTTAATAAAAGTTAATTCAATATTTCTAAGTTCTAGCATCTTGTTCCACTATAACTGGGTTTACATCCAATGGCGGTGTGAATTTCTATGATGTATTGATTTCGAAAAGCTGAATGGAAATGGCAAATTATGATAAATGTTTCCCCAATATTGCAAACTGACGTGGTATTGACCTTTCATTCATTAATTCATTAATTCATTCATTCATTCATTTCCCCTACCCACTTATTCCTGTCCAGGGTCAAGGGGGGCTGGAACCCATTGGGTGTTAGTCAAGTCATTCAATTCAACAGATAATTTTATTCTCCAATCTACCTGGCCTGCATCTATCTGAATACTTGAAATTAAAATGGAGCTTCAATCCTTAAAGTGTAACTAATCCCAAAACACTTTTTTCAGCTTTTAACCAATATATATGACTTTGGGGGTGGTGTGTGAAGAATTCTGGTCAAAATTTCCACATTTGAGACCAAACTGTTGCCATTCTACCATTTGTATCATTTTTCAGCAGCATAACTGGCATAAGTGCCCTCTATGGGTGGAACACTGCTTTTTTTTGTGCCCTCAAATGAATGGGATATTTGGTACATCCTGACGTCACGGTGGGTTTAGCACGCGCCCCACTCATGTGAATTCCCCCCCCCCCCCCCGTTGATTATTACTGTAGTTCACGCAGCGCGAGCCCTTTAAGAGCAATGCATTCATGGGTAATGCCTATTGTGGCTAATGTTAGCCGCTAGTTAGTTATGTTACATGGCAGTAAAACGCCACTAAATGACCAAATTGATAGAACTTTTAACCATTTCGAGTAACACTGTTTCCATACGGATCACCAGCGTTCGTTTTTTGTTCATAACGTGGCTATATTCATAACGTTTTATATCTCGGATGCGTTATTTCGAATCCCACATAGGTTACGCCAAACCCCACATAGGTTACGCCTCGAATCCCACATAGGTTACGCTAAAACGCACATAGGTTACGCCTCGAATCCCACATAGGTTACGCTAAAACCACCACTGCAAAGCGTGTGGGTTTCAGGACGAAACAGTCTCGAGCCACTATCGTCATCTTTAGACCACAATATTCCTGGAATGCAAGTTTCCTGGAATGCAAGTTTAACTAAACAGTTACATGTCCTCTGCATTCTACATAAAATTAAGATATTACGGGTTGTTTTATTTTGTATGTTACATACTTATTGGCCAAGATATGTTACTTTATGGGGGAGGAATTCTGCCTGGTTAGGAGGGGAGTGTGGGCGGCCATATTGCCTGCGGGGTTTTCAGATCGAGTGGAGAGCCGTTTTGCAGGAAATCTGGGGGGGTTAGTCCCCCTTTAAAGATGTTCATATCGGCTTTCAACAGTCTAAATCAGCGGTATCCATATACTTTATGTCCAGAAAAAGAAGTGTTACCTCCATCATGGAGGTTATGTTTTTGGTGCCGTTGCTTTATTTGTCTCCTAACAGATTACGGAAAAAACTACTGGGCCGATTTTCATGAAACCTTGTGGAAGGGTGTAACATGGGCCAAGGAAGAACCCGATACTTTCAGCAGATCCCGATCCGACTTATAACGAACAAGCTAGTACACCTTGGCGGGGGTCTGTGCTCTCTGAGTGCCGTTCTATTTACAGTATAATTATTTTTGTTCATTGTCATATGCTTCTTCAACAAAGAAACCTTGCAGGCTAAAATGTAAAAATGTGTGTGTGTCTGTGTGTGTGTGTGTGTGTGTGTGTGTGTGAAAGAGAGAGATTCTAAGGCTATAATGAGAATCTGTAAATACCCTCAGACCGAATCCTTCTCCATGTTTAATCTGAGTCCACAACTACTCACTGCCAACACAGATGATCCTCCTATGCACGCATGCACACACACACACGCGCACGCACACACACACACACACACACAAACGCGCGCGCACACACACACACACACACACACACACACAGTCACACACACACAGACAAGCACGCACGCGTGTATACACACACACACACACACACACACACACACACACGCACACAGGCCTATATAAGTAGATCAGGGAGGTATGTGTGTAGCAATCTTCAGCCAGGCTATCGCTAGCAAGCATGGTCCTCTCTCTCCTTTATACAGCAAATCCCTCCACTCCACGCCACTGCAGATTAGCATTGTTTTACCCACGCACGCACGCACACACACACACACACACACACACACACACACACACACACACACACACACACACACACACACACACACACACACACACGCACTTAGACAAACACAGACAATTCTACAAATATGCAGCCCATCTTCACAAAGAAAACGACAAATTTGGTCAATTTCCAAGCTGTTACAACAGCAACTGTTATGGCTTCCTTCTACTGTAAAGTCCATTATTTAGCCATATTTCTATCACCAAGATCACGTAGTCTCAACACGGCTTGTGGTTACTCACGGTTTGCTGTCCAGTAATGGTCGTCGTAGTTGATGAGTGGAAGGTGATTAAAGGAAGGCTTTCCTTTGGGAATATGAAGATATATTAAATTTCACGCCCCTAAGGAGTTTGAATCTGTTTAAATTTTTGAAATTGGTTGTTCACAGCTTGAGCAATCAACCAAAATCCACTCTGTGTGTGGGGGGGAGGGGCGGGTGCGGGGAGCCGAAATCCTACAGTTCCCACAATGCACTGGGCTCGCGTGGCCTTAGATTCCACGCCCACCCCTCAGGCATTTGGCTGATATCAAACTCCAGTAGGTGGCGGTAATGCACATATATGTTTGCCAACCGCCATAAAACTCAAAGAAGAAGAAGAAGAAGGCTTCGACATAAAAACATTAGGAGAAGAAGAAGAATAAAAATAAAAAAATTGCCTCCAAATTTAAACGGTAGTATATATGTCGGGAGATGTCTTCATAAAAAAAATTCATGCATTTTAAGGCATTTTCCTAGGAGTTAGGAGCATCTGATGTTGTAACTATTTCATGTAAAAATGTGTAAAAAAGGGTACATTGCTCAGCGTTGATTTCGTAACTTCAACGCACCTTCTACTAGATGTAAAATTTGACGAGCTTTCCAATGCCGCCAGTCCCGTGTCTGTACGTGCTTCCGTTCCCAAGATATGGTTCTTTGCAAGGAGCTATGGGAAGCTAACATTAGCTAGCCTAGGCTAGGCGGTGAAAAAAGATGGCTGCCTTTTGTTTTTCTTCAGGACCTCTGAAGGGGCGTGGAGGACCTCTAGAGGCGGGACCATGGCGGCACAGCCCTACAACACTTGTAGTTCATAGGTGCTCCACTTCCGCAAGGCGGACTTGGCCCCTCTGACGTAAAACGCGTCGGCTGGGCCAAAAAATATGTGAGAGATGGTTGATAGCTCTGGCTGTGAACAACCAATTTCAAAAAATTTCAACGGATTCGAAAACCTTAGGGGCGTGAGATTTTATATATATTCGTATTCCCCACGGGAAAGCCGTCCTTTAACTAGGTGCTTAAACTATGATATGAACAGGCAGATAATAGCGCGTGGCAACTCAAAGTATCAAAGAAAAATAAACAAACGAAAACTTAAACTCGCACTTGTCAAATGAACAAGTAATGTAATTGAACCTGTTGAAAAACTATTTCGGCTCTTGGCGTCCTAAGCGTGCAGCATGCTACCAGCACAGCTGGCCTAATGACCAGTGATGCCATCAACTGGGTAGATTTTTACTCTATGCAATTCTGAGGTTGGCCACATGGGGCGCATACCAACCGCCAGTCTAAATAATACTGATCAAAGAATGAAAAAAAAGATATTTGGCTCCTACAGCAACTACAATGTTTATGAATGCCACCTCTTGCGGTCGTGTGGGTAGGTCCTTGCGTGCAGTGCATAGAGTTGTTGGGAGCTGTCACCAGGAAGTAGCGTCGACCTGCACTTTTTATACTCTTCTTTTAAGGTTTTGTTGTGATGCTTTTAAATGTCCATTTTATTCTCTTCTTTTCTTTTCTTTTCCTGTCAACCATTTTATGTGAAGCACTTTGAATTGCCTCTGTGTATGAAATGTGCTATACAAATAAACTTGACTTGACTTGACCTATGGCAGTCAAAAGGTGTCGCTGACAAGTAAGGGGAGGGTTGGGATTGGCAGTTCCCTTTTTAACGGTAAATTTGAACATAAAACCCTAACCTTAACTAAATACAAACAGCTTCAATAGAAAACTGATATATAAACTGATATAAACACACAAATGGTTGTAGAGTCCCATTGAAACCATTCCAATGAAGCACACAGTTGTTGTGTTGGTTGTCCTGCCATGATGCTGAGCAAAGAATCGCTCGCATTATATTACTCTCTCGAGACAGACTTTCCACTTGCATCGAAAATCTGTCGGCAAGCTCCGTGAAAAGGGGTGCAACAGTGCTCACAGGGTGCAGGCTCGCAGGGTGCAGGCTGCAGGGTGCAGGCTCACAGGGTGCAGGGTGCAGGCTCGCAGGGTGCAGGGTGCAGGCTGCAGGGTGCAGGCTGCAGGGTACAGGCTGCAGGGTGCAGGGTGCAGGGTGCAGGGTACAGGCTGCAGGGTGCAGGCTCACAGGGTGCAGGGTGCAGGCTCGCAGGGTGCAGGCTCGCAGGGTGCAGGCTCGCAGGGGTGCAGGCTGCAGGGTGCAGGGTGCAGGCTGCAGGGTACAGGCTGCAGGGTGCAGGCTCGCAGGGTGCAGGCTGCAGGGTGCAGGCTGCAGGGTACAGGCTGCAGGGTGCAGGCTGCAGGGTACAGGCTGCAGGCCGGCAGGCTCGCAGGGTGCAGGCTTGCAGGGTGCAGGGTGCAGGCTCACAGGGGTGCAGGCTGCACGGTGCAGGCTGCAGGGTGCAGGCTGCAGGGTGCAGGCTGCAGGGTACAGGCTGCAGGGTGCAGGCTGCAGGGTACAGGCTGCAGGCCGGCAGGCTCGCAGGCTGCAGGGTGCAGGCTTGCAGGGTGCAGGCTCACAGGGTGCAGGCTGCAGGGTGCAGGCTCACAGGGTGCAGGGTAAAGGCTCGCAGGCCGGCAGGCTCGCAGGGTGCAGGCTCGCAGGGTGCAGGCTCGCAGGGTGCAGGCTCACAGGGTGCAGGCTGCAGGGTGCAGGCTCGCAGGGTGCAGGCTCGCAGGTGCAGGCTCGCAGGGTGTGCTTTACCCCGATCAAAATGGAGTGGACGTGACCGGTGTGTAGTCCAAACGTACCGTTTTCAGCATGTAGCAAGTTGTAGCGTGTAGCAAGAGTTGTTGTTTCAGAGCGACGGAAGGATTTGAGAGCCACACGCAGGGAACAGAAAGGAAATCCATAAATGGGCAGAGCCGGTTGGTTGGAGCCGATGGCAGAGCTTGCAAGGAGCGGAAAAGGATTTTCTTCCGCTGCAGACGGAGCCTCTTGAGTTCCTGTTGCACCACATTGAAACGGTGCTGCCCCCAGAGGTTAGAGAATTTTGCTGTTGTTGTTGTTTAAAACCCTTCTAAACCGATGGGATCGCCGGCGCCCCCAAATACCATGCCCTGTTCACAGTACCGTAACTCCTAGACCGTTTGTCCTATCGGAGAAATCTCGACGGTTCTAGAAAGAGGAGAAGCTGCGCTTTCTCCCCATATACATGACATTACGGTAATCCACTACCACTGGGAACATACGTCAGCAGCGCGACAAACAAACAGGGAAGTGAAATCTGAAAAAGACGAGAGAGAGAGAGAGAAAAGAAAGTCACACGGGCTGCGTTCCAATACCCATACTTGTACTTCTTTCTTGTAGTATGTACTGCCGCTGCCCTCACAAAGTATGGATTGTAGTGTGTAGCATGCATGCAAAATGCATGCTATTGGGACACACTACATCTGTCGTCACGTGAGCTTACTGAACTCCGACCTCTTGCTCACTTCCGCCGACGTCCGTAGCGCCACATTTGAGTTTTTTTTTTTTTTTTTTTTCCAATAAACAAAGTCTGGCAATAACAAACAGTACATTATACAAAAAATTCAGACAAAGCATTTACAAAATTGGAACAATCAAATAAACAAATTGCTGTTATATTGTAATGTATGTTGTTGTTTCTAATAAACTGATGTGATGATACTTACATGCAGTCTCATTCTTAACAGTATAATAACGTGCATATTTCTGTCAGTGTTTTTATCATAGTTATTGACGTGTTCACGGCGTCATGGAGGTAGGCGTGGATTATACACGCAGCTCAGTCAGTGCGACGTAACTCCAGTAGGTGGCGGTAATGCACAAAAAGTTGTTTGCCAACCGCCATAAAACATTAGAAGAAGAAGAACTTCCGCTGCGCAAAGGATTGTGGGGAAGTTTGGCTGGCGCAGCATGCATCAATGCATACTCCGAAATAGGAGCTGATGTAGTACAACATCCTGGTACTCTTGGCATACTGCATCTGACATACTATGTATTGGGACATACTAATTCTTTTTTTGCCTACTAAATAGTATGGAAGTATGGGTATTGGAACGGGGCCACGGTGTATTTTTTGGAACAACTCCCAGACATTTATCAGTTTTATTTGTTTTATTTCAGTGTTTGTCCGTTGTCTTTCAGTGTTTTGTGTAGTTTTTTTTAGTCTCAACATGTCGAAGCATTCAATCAGAACGACCAAGCGACCACGGAGATTCAGTCACAGTGAAGAAGACGCCACGCCATTGTAAGTACTGTGAAATACTTTTCAGTAAATATACAGTGGATATTGACTTCACTCAAACAAAAACTTTCAACTTTATTCAAATAATACTTCTCAATATCATGACCTAGCATGAGTAATAACAATATGTATAGTAAATACAGAGGTGGATAGGCTATCCAAGGTGCGCCTTTACGCATGCACTTTCCCTCTGCAGCTCTGAATTTACTTGGGGTATCCCCCACTATATTCTTGTGTGCAACATTACCTTTCTTTTCAATATGATATGCAGTAATTATTTTATTTTCATCTAAAAGTTGTGAACGTTTTTTTATGACTCTGATCACTGATCACTGATCAGTGGGACAAAAATAGCTGGTGTATTTTACTAGAGATGATTGATTTATGATGATGATATCACAGTGGGATTTAGGACATCACAGTGGGACAGAGAAACAAACAGAGCCCCAGCTCCCATCACTGATCAGTGGGACAAAAATAGCTGGTGTATTTGACTAGGGATGATTGATTTATGATGATGATGTCACAGTGGGATTTAGGACATCACTGATGATGTCACAGTGGGATTTATGACATCACAGATGATTTCACAGTGGGATTTATGACATCACAGTGGGACAGAGAAACAAACAGAGCCCCAGCTCCCATCACTGATCAGTGGGACAAAAATAGCTGGTGTGGGTAGGTGGATATCATGCAGTCAATTACATTTATATTTGATTTTATCTTATGTCTATATTTTTAGGGTGCCTTGACTGCCTTCTGCTGACCAGGGGGATCCAGAGCCAGCTGATGAAGAACCAGGCCCTCCATGGAAGTGTGATGTGTGCACTGTGGACCTGTGTCTGTGGCCAGACAGGAACTGTTTCAAGGAATACCACCAAGGAAAAGGCCAGAACACATCTGGAAATTAGGAAAGACAATAAAAAGGCCAGGGAGCTCACAGACTTTGTTGGACATTGTAAATAGTTTGTATAGTTAAAATTTTCAGTTAAAAAAAAAAGAAAAAAAAAAAAAAAAGTTTCAATTTCAGTGGACATGTACATGTGTACCTGTAAATGTGAAATCACAGTTTGTGCAAAAGAAGGCACAAAAAGCGATTTTGCCTGATGAGGAAAAAGAAGCAGAAGAACCTCTTTCCAGAAGCATGGGGGGCAAAAACTTTACTGACAGTTGGATAACAAGTTCATTTTCCAATTCAAATTGTGTAAATCTTTATATCTGTGGAATTATATTGCTTTCTATACTAAAAGCCTGTCAAATCCAATTCCGTTTTTTGTTTTTCTTCCCTCTAAACTGTTATTACACACTCAAGACATACTGTGAAATGTAAATAACTCCAGATAATGGAAGTTGAACTGATTCTGAAAAAAGGGGCAAAAGCACTTACTCCAAAAACATTTTCTGACTCTTTTACAGCCAAAACAACTAAATATTTCCAGGCGGAATTAATCAGCCATAGGTTTAGAAGGGTTTTAACCGATGGGCTCCCAGATTGGCATTATATAAACCCAAAGTACTTTCTGCTGACCCATGCATTCTCTCTCTCTCCTGCTCTCTCATTCCCTCTCCCTCTTTCTCTCTATTTCTCCGTAACACACACACATGCACGCGCACGCACGCACGCACACACACACACACATACACACACACACTGACAGACAGCCTAAATGTGACTAATGACTATGTGCCTTGCCATGGCTACCATGGGTCAACACATTATAATGAGCTATATGAACTCCCCTTGAGGTGGCACAAGCCCTCACAGTGTGTTAGTTACACACTAACATGCATACACACACACACACACGCACACGCACACACCGCAAAATTATTACGGCACCATAGATAGCACCATTGATTATTGCCACTAATGAAGCAGTGTTTTTGTGGCAGCTGACCGGTGGGAGGTCGCAGAAACAGATCTCACATACAATCTGCAAATCATTGAGTTCTCCTCCACCCAGGTGAGGGAGAGGGAGAGGCTCACTGGCATTCAGGCTGGCAGGAGACCTTTCAGCTCGGTCGCTGGTGATTACCTGACCCCCGGCTACAGCTGTAATCATGTTAGTCTCTGTCTCTCTGGCTGTCTGTCTCTCTCTCTCTCTCTGTCTGTCTGTCTGTCTCTCTCTCTCTCTGTCTGTCTGTCTGTCTGTCTCTCTCTCTGTCTGTCTGTCTGTCTGTCTGTCTGTCTCTCTCTCTCTGTCTGTCTGTCTGTCTGTCTCTCTCTCTGTCTGTCTGTCTGTCTGTCTGTCTCTCTGTCTGTCTGTCTGTCTGTCTGTCTCTCTCTCTGTCTGTCTGTCTGTCTCTCTCTCTCTCTTGGACATTTACCTAGTCCAAAGTGCCTCAACACCCTCACCCCAAATTCTTTTTAATAAACAACAACAACAACAGCAACAACACATACTGTAATTGAATATGACAATTTTCATGCTACAATAGGGTGAAAAAAGCCTCTGAAAAAGAATTTAGAGCAGATTCATGGGACACTAAAACCTGGCATGATCCAGGTTAAGAGCGTCTGCAGTAGGCAGTTTTAAACAACATCAATGTTAACCATAGCAAAATAGCAGAACACAAATGATGGCTGTTTGTGTGCTGTGATTGGCTAGTCATGTTCTAGCCAATCTGGGAACCCAGAGTCTATTTTTATTTTAATAAAATAGCTAAAGAGAGTATTTTTATTTGAAAAATAGACTCTGGGACAGCCTTACCGTTTTTTCTGGGTTTGTGTACAGCGTGCCTCTCCTGCCACCGTCGCTTCCTTTTCCTGTCCATTCCGTGTCCACGCCCTATTGCGGCGTGCCTGAGCAGACAGGTACTTTCCTGATTATGAGACTGGTGACTGTATGAGGTTCATCTTCCATCCAGCAGATACATTTGCTCATGGCTAAGATAGCCCCAGGCTAACTTAGCCACCTTTCACATTATGCATTGTTAACACAGGTTGTTTCCTTGGCCCTGTCTCTGGCCCCGTTTCACACTGGCAACTTTTAGCCCTGTGTTCAGATGGAAAGTCAGTCATCACAACGCTGAGACGACGTCATCGTGATTATGAGATTGGCTGAATGGGAAGGATGTGGCCAACTGTGATTGGATTAGGAAAAGCTCCAACGCCCCCCTAATCAGGTAGATGCAGGGCACCTGAAGGAGAGTGGGGAATGAGTGAGCGAGAAACATTAAGGTGACTCTTTCAGAACTTTCCTAAGAACTTAATTTCATAGAATTCACATTGTCAAGGTGGCTTAGTGCTTGAGCAAGAAACTGAATCCATCCCTTTCAAGAGATAATTTCCCCATAGATGGAAATATGTAAATACATAAAGTGGAGTCCCTCAGGGATCTTTGAGGGGGTTCCAGGACCAAGCAAAACAAGGAACAGTTTAATTTAACTAAAACTTAATTCACTATCATCTCAATGAGAGAATGTAAAATGACCATCCTAGGTTTAAACTACTGCATCTAATAAAATGGGCGTTCATGCGCCAAATGCGTGTCTATTCGGAGGTAGTTTCACGTGGTCAGACCCACCGTCGACGTCAGCAAGCTTCCAGCATCTACCGCTGGCACTGCCAGACAAATTCGGAGGTCCATGACATGTTTGCGAAACCCTGCTTTGCTGCTTGGATTCACTGTCTTCATAAATACCTCATCTGTATTGCAATAGCCTAACTGTCCCTAATCAGAACATTTAATGGGATTGTAATTTTCTGGCACAAATGAGCAGCTAATATGCAACTGCTGTCATTATCATAGATAGGCAATGCTTTTGAAGCATGCATGAAAATGTAGCCACTGTTTTGAGTACTTGAGTACTTTGCACACATGTTGAGTAAGGTGAGTACATGTTAACCCTATCAGTGAAAGCTTTAACAAGCATTTTACCAGAAGTTATAAGGTGAGTGATTATTTTGGATAAAACCCAAATGCATCATATATTGTCCTAGTAAATATTTTGGTATAGAACAAGCTATAAAAACAACAATGCATGGGATGCACACATACACAAACACACACACACACACACACACACACACACACACACACACACACACACACACACACACACACACACACACACACACACACACACACACACACACACACAATGCATGGGATGCACACACACACACACACACACACACACACACACACAATGCATGGGATGCACACACACACACACACACACACACAATGCATGGCATGCACACACACACACACACACACACACACACACACACACACACACACACAATGCATGGGATGGGTTTCAAGGTAAGAACTGCTTTGGATGGCTTACATAAGCAGAATACTTGCATACATTGAATAATAGGGGGATTTTTGTGTGCAAATCAATGTTAAACGGCACCAGATAGGCTAGAGTCAATTTTACACTCCAAATGCTTCTGTACGCTGCAGCAGAGTATATTTGAACTCTTGTGGTGGTTTCAATCAACCCCGCCTCAGAGAGTAATTAACACTTTAAGCTCTGGAAGTAACTACCTGCAGGAAGATTTCATGTGAAGTGAAAAGGTGAAAGAATAACAGGCAGTAGAATCCAATCCCAAGGAGAAAACTGCGTGCATGGTACAATTTTAAATTAAACGTCCTGTCTCGCCAGTAAATGAAGATAATCTGAAATAAAATGCAGAGAAAATAACCAGGAATTCTCTCTTCATGGCTCCCAGTGGCCTGGTCACATTGTGCTGAAGCTTACTTGCGACTTGTAGGCGGGGGTCCCCAGTGCCCGGCCTGAGCAGACGGTGTGTGATGATTATAGGCCCCCGGGGAGGTCCAGGGGGTACTCCCTAATTGATTGTCATAAAAGGCTCTAATTGAATTGAGAACCGTGGAGGAACAACACAGCATGCAGTGTTTGATGCCTGGAGCCTCGGTGAAAAGGAAACAAGACGGCATATCTAGGCAAAGGCAATGGTGTGACGCTTGAAACGGAGGAACATTAATGTTTTCTGAAAGTCTAGTCGAGAGAGTGTAATGAGAATAATCTTTGAGAGATGGACGATGTTAAGTAATGATCTGCTACATTTTCACGTAAATAAATGTCTCTATGATATAAGACAATAGTGATTCAATCTTCATGAAAGGCTTGCTGTTCATGAAACGGTTGCTGTGAAAAGGGTTCCCTATTCACACCAACTGTTTTGAGGTTGTAAAGGAGGAAGTAAAGCAGGTGTAACAAAAAACAGTAATGAGGGCCCTGGCACTAGAACACCTAAATGGAATGGAACCATTATTAATGGTATTGGTTATACCTTGTTATGCTACGCCCTGAGCAGATTATATTCATGACGTCAGTCTCAGATAATTTCCTTAATATTTAGATTCCCACTGTCCACTTACTAAGCTTCATCAATAGTCTTTATTGTTGTTGTTGTAGTAGGCTACTGCAGGATTACAGTTAGGGGGAGCTGCAGGGAAAGTACTGACATCATATTTGGGGTAAAGGTTTCTCATGTCCATAAAATTACATCATCCAAAGATACAAAGGGAGACGAGAGTGGACACAGCTGATTGATTTACCACGCTGACAAACGCACTGCAAGGTGAAGCAGTCGGCTAGCTGGTGAGGCCACGGAGAATTGTGAACTCATGTTGGAGCTACTGTTTGCTAAGAGCAGCTGTTTATGTGTGTGCGCACTGATGGTGCATGCACCTGAAAGGAACAGACACCAACGCAATTTGGAACTACTATGGCCCGTTCCTTTAAAACTGGGAGCGAAGGATTTCACAGTTGAGTGATGTCACAGCCATTTAAACAGTCGGGAAACCAGCCAGGGTTATAGCTCTAGCCAGGCTAGCCATTGTTAGCAATAACAGTTGATAACAAGGCATTTTGCGGTATTTTGTGCATACAAACACTGCAGCAACATGTCCACACAGATAGAAATATAGACAGTGTGTGTACAGCTGATTTAACGACACAAACAACAAGACAGAAGTGCTAATAAACAGTATTTACTATGATTTTAACTACTGTTGTTGCGCAGAGCAGCCATCTTGGATTGTTGAGGTCAGGGCTGCTGAGGCTCCTATGGGTTTGTGAGAGAAAATTCGAGCACTAGTGATGTCGCCATTCGAGTTCATGACCTTTGAACAGTCACATTCCCATTTCCCAGTTTTAAAGGAATGCCCCACTACTTCTGGCTAGATGGAAGCTAGCTAATGGAAACAAACTAGGCACATGAAAGACTATGATGAACATTGACAATTCTGGAACCAAACATAGACTACCAGACCATCTACACGCAACACGATTACGTCTTGGGATGGGATTCTAAGACATCTATTGAAAGTTCAAGCCAGCACACAGTGGAGCCCGAGCTGATAGAAAGCCAAAGGCCGAGCTATGGAGATGAGTGGAGCAGTGCACCGTACCAGAGCTTGACGCCCACGTCAGACCAAGCAGCGGGAGATCAAGAAGAAAGGGAGGATTTTTCTCCATGAGGTAAACAGAGAGAGAAGGTAAACACTGCCCATGTGCTTATATTACTGCGATTATATATGATACAAAGTGGGTTGATAATCAGTAAAGCCATCCTTTAATAAACTGTTATCTTTACCCCCTAGGAGAGATAACTGTCTACATAAGTGAGGGAGTCCCACAGTCACGTCAATACACTAGGGAAAGAGACACATGTTAAAGGGGGAATGGCTAGCGGTGGGAGCTATAGTAGTTAAACCTAGGCATAACGTAATGACCCCTAATAATAATAACGACCAGTGGGTAATCACCATTAGTCTTCAGACTTATTTTGTAAGACCACTGCTTTACTTCCTGTTTTATGGTTGCTGTGAAAAGGGTCTATATAGAGTGCTGCAGGAATGAGTCCTAAGATCAGTACCTAAATTAGTTAGCATTTTTCGCACTCGCCTCCCTCATCTCAAAGGTAGGTTTTTTGAATGGCTTTTTGGTTAGATGCCTGAAATAACATTGCGTGTTAATGTATGAAGATTATCTTGCTGAACAAAACCTGCAAGTATCATGAACTTTTGTTATTACAGGCATCTAACCAAAAACCCATTCAAAAAACCCATTGGTCCCTATCGTTGCATCGGCGCTGTTTCTAGGCCGAACGCCTGGCGCAGCTCAAATCAGTGGGCGTGGACAAGCGCACTTGATATCGTCGTGCTGGCGCTAGACGCAGCCTCAACCATTACAACCACGCCTTTTAAGCGTAAAATTATGCACCGTCATGCTCATTGGATAACTGCAATAAACGAATCGCACGCTTGCCTTTTTAGCTCCAATTCCAGTGATCCCGCAAAACCAGACGAAAGCCAAACGCTCTGCCCCCCCCCCTCCCTTCATCCAGTCTGTCTGTCTGACTGCATTATAGGCTATTATTCCATATTATTATGCTTCTCAAACCAATCTAACTGCAGTTTCAATACTGCAAGCATGTAAATACGCTACACTAGCAAGATCAAAGTGAAAATAATGTACTAAACGCATCAGCTAGAAAAATATAGCCTATTAGATTGGTGAAAGTTTGTCCAGAAAGATATCGTTTTCTCTCCCCTGCTGCAGGTAGAATGATCGATGCACATAAATATACCCTACATTATGTAAAGTCATTGCATAAATGTGTTTTTATTGTAAAACTAAATGTCAAGTAGGGCCAAGTTATTGGAGCGGACATCACAGTATAGCACATCACAGAAGCGCGTTCCGCTGTCACTTATCTAAATCACGTTAAACCCACAAGGGGTATATATAGGCTCAAGAGGACTATGTTTCACATAGGGTGGTGTTTCATTTCGATGTTTTATTTGGTCCAATATTGAAATGTTCGACAATTGCAGGTTGTCTTACCATTACACATTATTTTAGATCTACCTTTTATATCTATTTCGGCTCATTTGGTTGCTATTTAGTAGCGAAATGGAGGACCCAATTGCATGCTGGGAGTGGACATTCACAGGCAGTAAACTTACAACTGCTATTTCCTATGGGAAGCTGGGTGCTGCTATGTGTTGTGTCTGTTTGAGCGAGGGAGTCAGAGAGAGAGAGAGAAGGGTGACTCAGAGGCAGAAGAGCACTGGCGCACTGAATAGGCCTGGTTTCAGAGAGAGACAGAGAAGGGTGACAGGGGAGAGGCACAAGTGCACTGGCGCACTGAATAGGCCTGGTTTTCAAAGGCGCAAAGCGCTAAATGTAGGCCAGGTGCGAAGATAGCACTACGCCGGTAGTTAGCGCCGACACGCCCACTTTGGCCCATTCTGGGACTGCGCCACGCCCATTCGGCCTAAAGCGCATTTGGCAGCCTAAAGCCATATTGATATCGTCCCAAAACAGGCGCAAGGCACGTTTTTTTGCGTTTAAGGCCCGTTTTAGCGCCGAAGGCTTGTGGGAGAATAGGGCCCATTGACTTCGATAATACGAGGTTGGCCTCAGTAGCGGCTGGTGCATTTTTGTCCAGGGAGGGCTATACCAAATATAGACCTGGACAATGGGGTTTAAATCAATATGATAATCATAAGGATTATTCTCAATATCAATATCATATGTTTCACATATGCAAAATCAGTGTTCATCTCATTGAACTGAATGGTGATGTCAAACAAACCTTACATTTTCAAATAATATTCCTGCCATACCTCATTTGATCAGTTTTTAAGTAACATGCTTGTCATCATCAATTTAGACAGCAGAAATGTCATTATTAAAATAACTTCATATCATCACGATGATTCTACTGAAAGACAACAAACAATAATAGGCTATTGAATTATCATCCAATCCAGCCCTAAATCAAGCAAGTAGTAATGGGCGTTAGCCTACTAGTACCTTCTGAATCACATGGGCAACAGGTTATAGGCATATCAATCACGGAGCAGATTACAGAAATAGACACAGTAACCTGGTCAGCAGCCCTCTGATCTCTACATCAAACTTCCCTCATTATAGCTTTAGCATCCATATTTACTTGAAAAGCACATGGCATAAACACTGAGTTACATTACATTACCTATGAGGAAAGCACGTTCGTGCATGCAAATAGAGTCCGTCAAGAATGCATTGCCGTCGCTCTACCTGGCCCCACCTCCACCTGGTCGCTAGATACCAGCGCCCCGAATCCCTTTGTTTTGAGAGCGAACAGCGCATGTGCAATTTACACAGATCCTGGCTTAGCACTGGTGGAAGCAGGAAGTCCCCAGACGGCGTCCGTGGCAGAAAGTAGTTGACCCAAAACAGTACACATGTAGATCATTATGAATCTACATATTTATTGCATATTATATACTCACTATCTAATATTCACCTCGCTCATAAAAAAAAATATATATATATAATATATATATGTTTTATTTTCCCCTCCTTCATGTGGGAATAGGTGGGGCGGCGCCCTGGCGCCCTCTAGTGGCCAGCCGCCACTGGTTGGCCTACAAAAATACGCCATCCCTGCGTCACTCTAGCTACCATGGCTAAACAGACAGAGAAGGACAGAGGATGGAACTCTGTACAGAATCCAAGCCAGTCAGGTCATGGAACATTCTCAAAAAGTTCTCTTCTCTTCCTGTAGAAACATGTTTTCAGTGGCAGAACTGAGAGCAGTCAGGCTTAGTTTCCAGTGGCCTGCATGGGTGGAAATTCACTAAACTCAAGCTATGGCAAAGTCCCTGGATCTCACATAATTTACCACCAAAACATCCAAACCTGCTTACAGACTAAATTATCAGCTCATACAGAACGTTATTCCTGAATGCTCCTGTGATGGCCACAGGCCACACATGGTAATATTTCATTTTACCTTCTCACCTCACCTCATTAGTTTGCTGTTCACACAGGTTCATTTCATTTGCAGTCACCACACCCCTAACAATAATCAACACCACACAGTTTATTTAGTTTGGAATATGTGTATTTGCTTCATACTTCTTGATATTGTTTTATACTGTATAAAGGACACATTTAACACTATCAAGTCACTTAAGATTTCTGTTATATTAATCATTGTTTCTTTCTTTTGAGTTACCGTGGCTGTTTGGAGGGTTCCTGTTCAGGCTAACAGGCTAAAATCAGACTAGAGCAGAATAGGACAGGACAGGACAGACTAGACTGTAGATTAGCTAGATCTCCTGTGTCCTAGTTAGTTCTGGTTAATGTCTAGAGTAGTCAGTTTGTCTGATCCCCCCCCCTCTCTCTTTCTCTTCCCCCCTTCCCCTGCTCCTTCCCCACTTCCCCCTTCCTGTTCTCTCCTCTCCCACATTTCCCATTCCCTCCCCATCTCCTCTCTTTCCATGCTCTCTCCTCCCCCACATCCCACCGCTCTCCCCCCTCCCTTCTCCTGCTCTCTCCTCTTTCTCCTCTCCCCTGCTCCTTCCCCTTCTCCTCTCCTCCCCAATTTTCCCCATTCCCTGCCACTTCCTGCTCTCTCCTCTCTCACATTCCCCCTGCTCTCCCTCCCCTGCACCCTCCCACCTCTCCTTCTCCGTTCTCTCCTCCCCCACATTTCCCATTCTCTCCCCACCTCCTCCCTCTTCCTGCTCTCTCCTCCCCCACATCCCCCCGCTCTCCCTCCCTCCTCCCCTCTCCTGCTCTCTCCTCTTTCCCCCTTCCCCCACTATTCTAAAGCATAGTACCCATTCTACTCCAAAGCATGGCACCCATTCTATCCCCTCCCTCTATTCCGCCACTATTTTAAAGCATGGCACCCATTCTACCCTAAAGCTACCCATAAGCTCTATATGTGAACATGTGTTTATTTGGCAAAGGGATTCACTACTAAAGGCTTGCAGCAAATTAAGTTAAGCATAGTTTGGTTGCTAAGAAATCGACATATGTCCGTTTGCAAAATGTGTGTCTATATTTCTCTATCATATGATTGTTCAATGTGTTATTATTACTACTGTAATTTGTTACTGTTGTTTCAGCTAGCCCTCCTTTCCCTGTTCTCTTCATACTCCCCCTGCTCTCCCTCCCCACCTCCTCCCGTTCCCGAACCCCCCCCCCCCCCCCCTCCACTTTTCTAAAGCATGGCATCCATTCCATTTTAAAGCATGGCACCCATTCTCTTTCTTTCCCCCTTCCCCTGCTACTTTCCCCACCTCTCCTTCTCCGTTCTCTCCTCCCCCACATTTCCCATTCTCTCCCCACCTCCTCCCTCTCCCTGCTCTCTTCTCCCCCACATCCCCTCGCTCTCCCTCCCCCCTCCTGCTCTCTCCTCTTTCCCCCTTCCCCTGCTCCTTCCCCACCTCCTATACTCTCCAACATTTCCCATTCCCTCCCCACCCCATCACTCTCTCACATTCCCCCTGCTCTCCTCCCTTCTCCTGCTCTATCCTATATTTCTATATTTTCTATATTTATCTATCAATTGTTCAATGTGTTATCTTTATTCTGTAATTTGCTACTGTTGTGTCAGCTAGAATTAGCTAGACATATTCTCTGTGAAGCCCTCTGGGACATGCTTGTGAATTAGGCCTATACAAATAAACTTGACTTGACTTTTCAAGATTCAAGATTCAAGATTCAAGATTTTTATTGTCACTCCATGGTACAAGTATCACGTGTGAAATTCTTGTGCTGTGGACTCCGTTTACAACGTAAGACAGGTCAGAGACAGTGCGCATAGGTGCACATAGGTGCACATGTCATGTGCATACTTTAGACGTGCTTCTACATCTTAAATTTGACGTATTTCACATACAGGTGCAAATAGCATATACCTTATTAAACATACAAGAATTAAACATTAGACATACGTAATGGTAGCAGCTACAGTACGGTACAGTACGGCTACTACACTATTTGTGTATGTTAAGGAGTCTCGTGGCCTGCGGGAAGAAACTGTTCCTCAAGCGATTTGTGCGTGCTTTTGGAACCCTGTATCTCCTCCCTGAGGGTAACAGGGAGAACAGGCTGTTGTGGGGATGGTTTGTGTCTTTGATGATCTTCAGGGACCTCCTGAGGCACCGCTGGTTATACAGTTCATGCAGTTCTGGCAACTCACATCCTGTTACGTGCTGGGCCGCACGTCTCACTCTCCTTAGCGCCCTGCGGTCCATGTTGGTACAGTTCCCGTACCAGGTGGTGAAGCAGCCAGTCAGCAGGCTTTCAATGGTGCCTCTGTAGAAGTCCCTAAGGATTTCTGGCCTTAGCCCAAATTTCTTCAGGCGCCTGAGTCCGTGTATTCGCTGTTGGGCCTTTTTGACAACAGTGGCGGTGTGACCGGCCCAAGTCAGGTCCTGGTGGATGTTGACTCCCAGGTACTTGAAGCTGTCCACCCTTTCCACCACTGTGCCGTTGATGGTGATTGGGAGGTGTGTGCGCCCCCCCCCCCCCCCCACACACACCTGTAGTCTACAATGATCTCCTTGGTCTTGCAGACGTTCAGAGAGAGGTGGTTGTCCTGGCACCATTGTTCCAGGGCCCCCACGTCCTCTCTGTAGGCCGTCTCGTCGCCCCCCGGGATCAGCCCCACGACTGCTGTGTCGTCTGCAAACTTCACGATGGTGTTCGAAGTTTGAGTCGCCACGTAGTCGTGGGTGTAGAGGTCGTACCAGAAGGGGCTGGAGACGCACCCCTGGGGCGCTCCTATGCTGATGGTCAGTGGTGAGGAGGTGAGGTTGCCCACCCTCACCACCTGGCGGCGGTCCGTCAGGAAATCCAGGATCCAGTCGCACATTGCTGTGTTTAGTCCCAAATCCTTGAGCTTGCGTACCAGCCTGGAGGGTACTATGGTGTTGAATGCTGAGCTGTAGTCCACAAACAGCATTCTTACATAGGTGTACTGTCCTTCCCCTCCAGGTGGGACAGGGCGGTGTGGAGCACGTGTGCTACTGCGTCCGCTGTGCTCCTGTTGGGGCGGTATGCAAATTGTAGCGGGTCGTGGTCCGGGGGGAGTGTGGGGCGGATCTTTGATGGGGAGATGCATGGGGAGACACTGCTCAGCAGACCTGGAGTATGTAATGTTACAATGCGTGCCGTACTGGAGTCCCAGGGAATTCACGTCAGTCACCGTCATTGGTGTGTACATACCTCCACAAGCTAACGTCACTATCGCACTGAAAGAGTTGCAACGTGCAATCAGCGCACAAGAGACAAGACAACCAGAAATGGCCCTGGTGGTGACTGGAGATTTTTACAGGGCAAACCTGAGAGGAAGAATGCCCACGCTTCACCAGCACATTCACTTCCCCACCCGACTTGACTTGACTTGACTGTCAGGCTGGCAAAAGGCATGGCTAAGGGCTGAGGATGCTTAAATACTGGAGCCAGCTCAACACCCCAAACCATCTGCTGCCAAAGTTATGTTGGGGATTTGGGTTTAGTTAGCTTGCTTTGTGTTTAGTTGCAGTTGGCATCCATTTTGTTTACCCCTTGTGTTTCATTTGGTTTGCCCCAGCCACTATATATGTTCCCCTGTGTTTCATTGTGGCAGGTCAGTTTCTTCAGTTGAGGTTACTTTGTTACCCTTCGTTATAGTTCTATTTTGTTGACCTCTTTTATAGACCTAGGCATTATATCTTTGGTTTGTCAAAATGTATATGTTTTTGGGTAAATAAAACCCTGAATTTGATGAGCAACACCTGTGTCCTCATTTGCTTCACTGCTTGGTCCCTAACAGCTCCCCTCATGTGAAATATTTAAAGGTATAGCACCATTCTGACTTAAATAATTGTGGTGAATGACACATCTTGGCATATCCAAATGAAACCCTTGTATCTTCCTCCTACCTGGAGTATACAAACTGCCTAAAGGTAACGATCAGTGTTTGTGATGGGATATTTGGGATTTGCAGGTCAGAAAGGAGGAATGGAACAGTTTGGCTCATAAAGGGTGCTTTAAGTTTATTGTTTTTTTTATTAATGTGTAATGGTCCTTTAGTATTTAATTCATGTTCCTTCTTTATTTTTCCTTGTTTTCTATGTAATTCTCACATTTTAATTAATCTTGTAAACCACTTTGTGACTCTGTTTTAATAAGTGCTTCATGAACAAAGCTTATTGTAATATTGCTTCCAACTCTGTCCTGTTAATCCATCCAGCTGCAATGAGTGGGTCCTGAGTAAACTTTAAATATGTCTTCCGACAGAGTTTTTCAAAGCTTTTAAAATAGAGAGAAAGAGAAAGAGGGGGCAGAGACTATCAGTCATAAGTGCGAACAACTGTTTTTTTTCTTTTTTTTTCTTTAAAGTGACAGAAAGTGATGGAGAAACAGAGAGGAAGAGAGAGGAAGAGAAAAAGAAAGAGGGAGACAGAGAGAGAGAGAAAAAGAGAGAGAGACCTAGAACCACACAGAGGCTCCCTCAGCACCAATAGGTCTGCTTTTGGAAAGGCGGAGGGGTGGAGGGGCAGGAGGGGGCCCTCGGATTAAGAGGCTGAAAAATGGTTAAAACGTGTCAACGTGTAATTGCATGATAAGGCCCCCTCGCGAGGAATCCGTTGGCCCCGTTGCTATTTTCTATCGCGTCCCCGGCTAATCTCCTCGCGCCACATTCGGTCTTTTGCAATCGGTCCCTCGTAATCTCCCATGACAGAACCGGGTCCAACGATGGAGGTGAGGTTTTTATAGGAGAAGAGAGAGGGAAATATGCTGAGGCGTGATAAACCGACGCCGATTATCCGCGTTTAGGACACCGGGAGCAGGCGGGACGGGGGCGTGGGGTGCACAAGGGTTATGGGAATGGGAAAATGCTCGAGCAGCGCTCTCTAGCCATGTGCCATCCACAGCTGCGTGGATGCAGCTTTTCAGTTCCAAGCTCCGGCACTGGCGGCACATGGCCTCCGGATGGCTGGTGCTGTGCAGTGTTTGGTTGGAATGAAAACCTGCATAGCCATGGCTTTAAGTTACAGCCCAATGGACTGGACCGTCCCTGATTGGTCTATTGGATCATCATGGGGCAAAAGTTTTGGTGTGGCATGGATCAAAACCCTATGAGCATCATGTACAGTATGAAGCAGCTACATTCTTGATCGGACAACCCAAATATCCCATCTCAGATGCCGATTCTTGTCTATAGGTTTGCTAGTTTGACATAGATAGATAGATAGATGGATGGATGGATGGATGGATGGATGGATGGATGGATGATGGATGCTGCCAGTTGCCCACTTGCTCCATATAAGAAGATTGGAGGGCAAATATCGAGCAAAAATCACCAGGAATTCATTGGGAAGCCATATCTAAAAAAAATAGTTTGATCTAAGAGTTTGATCTAAAGCTCAGATCGAACTCTTAAATCAAACTTTTGCCACTTAAAGATATGGCTTAGATTCTAAGCTGATAGACTGCGACCTATACCGATTGATCACATGCTCCACTTGTCAACAGGAATTTGGTTGAGATAGTTCATAATAATCCCTATCTCCCTCTCTCTTTATCACACACACACGCACACGCACACGCACACGCACACACACACACACACACACACACACACACACACACACACACACACACACACACACACACAGACACACACACACACACACACACACACACACACACACACACACACACACACACACACACACACACACTTTTGGCAAATCTACTGAATTAAACAGCTGGTCACTGTTAGAATCAAATAACTCAAGTCCTCATAATGATTCATCAAAACGTTCATGACTGCTCAGTCTTAACTTGTATCCATTGAGTTAATTAGTGGTCATCACTGGTTGATATAAATATCAGGGATCTATAGTGGAGGGAAAACACAGCTAAATCAAATGAACCACCTTTTTATTCGCAAAAGAATATATTTCCACCTTAATGGGCTGACACAAAGTCAGCCAGTTATATGAAGGTGTATTAATTAATTATTTTCTCAAAATGTAATTGATTTTTAGTGGTTGTTGGTCTCATGATAATCATCGACTGAGTATGGTTTACTCTCCTTTTTATTTACATAACTGATATAACAAATAGGAAATGTGAGTTCTTGTTTTCTAATCGGTGCCTAATTTGACGAATTTCCCTCTGCAATAGCATGTCATCCTTGCTGAACATTATGAGGTAACAAGATAGGTTCAAGCAAAGTTGGTAATTTTGTATCATAGTGGAGATCAAGGAAAACTGCGGAAAAATATTTTGAAGCTTTATCTAAAATAAAAAGAATTCCATCGTAAACTGATGTGGTGATCCACCCTGACCAAATAATAAGATCCAGTGAGTCCACGTGTATGCCTAGAAATGAATCAATCGTATATGTTGACTCAATTTGGTGGCAAATTAGATGCAGGGACTTGCTTGACTTAGTGACCTGATGCACCTGGAAACACACACACAACACACACACACACACACACACACAGCCCTAGTTTAATGCACGGGCTTACAGGGGCTGAGACCTGGGGCCCAGGACGTGAAGGGGCCCACGGCTCAGAGAGGGGGGGGGGGAAATCAGGGAAAAAGATATACCTCATTGCGTGTGCGTGAGCCAGTGTGCACACACTCACATGCATTATGTGTAAGAGAGATATTGGCCTAGCCTGTAATGAATGTCCAATCAATGTGGAGAGCATCAAAACAAACTAATGTATTTTCCCAGATCTCATGGTTGTATTGGTTGCCATTCAAGTGGTATTTTTCTTTTAGCAAGATTTGTCTTTAAGCTTTTTGGGTGTTATCTAAATTTTTCAATTTTTTGTACACAGATATAGTAATAATAATGATCCAAAATTATGTGAAATTGCATGTTTGTTTGTTTTTTTATTGAAAAACATGACATTTTCACAGGAGAGAATACATGCACCTGTCTTCCACAAACCTATGGAAAACGCACTATGGCATGCATGCAAATTAAGCGTAGCTGATGTTTGCCGGGGCAATAGTTGAGTTGTGATGGTGTCGGGGGGGGGGGGGGGGGTGTATTGAAAAAGTCATAATGGGGGCCTTTGAAAAAGTCGTAGCCCCGGGGCCCATGGCTACTTTAATCCGGCCTTGCACACATACCTCTTCATCTTCTCTCTCCTCCTGTCTCCCCTCTGCTCATTCAGTCAGTCCCCCCAATGATTCAGCTGCATCAAATTCAGAGAATGAAATATTTGGTAAAACTTTACAATAACTGCATGCCCTGAAACACTATTTTAAGTATGCTAATTCCTCATTTATAAACCACTGTTCCTATGTTAATACACATTAAGTTTTTGAGACTTTTGTGAGTCTTGAGTTACTCCTGGACACTTCAGCCATTTCAATCTCATTTGTAAGCAACAGCTAGTCCACTTATAAGGTCACCCAAAATGATTAACAAGTAAATGCTTCTAACTACCTTATTAATGAGCAAGGCTTTATAAATGATTTATTAAATCTTTACTACTCATAAATAATGCTTGATATTGCATGCAGTTATTATGAAGTGTTACCAAATAATTTAACAAGCAGTAAAAAATTGCCGTACAGAAGATGCAGGGGATAGCCGTTGTTGCTGGGGTGCAAATGTGCAGTAACGCTCTTGATGGGGGTCAGGCATTGGGACAGGACCCCCGTGTTTAAATAGAGTGGGGTTGGAGGATTGAAGAGGGCCCATGGGGAGTGAAGAATTAGTAGTCCAATTGACTGGATACTCTTGTGGTGGGATTTGAGATCAGATTAGGGAGGTCACGACCCCTAGCAGGCAGGTAACCAGGATGAAAAAGAAGCAGACCTTTGATAATCCATTCTCCTTCTCCATGCTTTTCCTCCGCCTATATGGAAAAGCGTGAGATGGTCCCTATGTAGCATATGGGATGGTATTTCAACACAAGTGGCCCTTATACTGTCAAAGTTACTTAAATTTAGATTAGTTGCAACTCAGTCATTGCCATGGGCATGTAAATAACACACAATATTGGGTAATTAATTTATTAATAGCCAAAAAGGCTAAATAAGCCTCCACCCACCCTTGGGTGATAATTGTGCCACAATTAGGAGAAAATATATAGGCCCACACTGGATGAAATGTCATGACCAACCTGAAGAGGAACATGTGGTTTTAGGTGCATGGTGATTGCAAATGGACTTCAAAGTGGAATATATATATATATATATATATATATATACATGTACCTGTATGGTCTCCACCTAAATATCCCTTGAAACATTTCAATGGTATATATATATATATATATATATATATATATCTATCTCAACGATGACCACTAATGAACTCAATGGATACAAGTTAAAACTGAGCAGTCATGAACATTTTGATGAATCATTATGAGGACTTGAGTTCTTTGATTAACACTGAAAAAACATTTTTGTATTGCACAAAATTTATATATATATATATATATATATATATATATATATATATATATATATATATATATATATATATATATATATATGGTGAAGAGAGGATTCCCATGTGCACAGCCAGTAGAAAAATCAGGTGCTGGTCGGTTGCAGGATAAACATGAAATGAAAAATTAAAGGAACCACCGCAACACTGAAAATGACTTACTGATGTTTATTTGTGAACAACGCGTTTCGCGTGCAGCTTCATCAGGTTCACAGAGAATGCAATTAACACCGACAGGTGTTAATTGCATTCTCTGTGAACCTGATGAAGCTGCACGCGAAACGCGTTGTTCACAAATAAACATCAGTAAGTCATTTTCAGTGTTGCGGTGGTTCCTTTAATTTTTCATATATATATATATATATATGTTGTATACATATGTACCTATGTTGGGTAAAGAGATTTTGCTTTTGAGAAATCCTCAATCCTCTTTCACACCTGGGGGGGGGGGCAACAACAACAACGACTTGGAGGAATAATACATTTTGCATTTTATATTTTGGGTCCCTTGAAAAGTATAAATCCAATAATAATAATAATAATAATAATAATAATAATAATAACCTAACAAGACTAAACAAAAAAAATATGCACTTGAGAGTATGTCGGTTATTGACCCTGAAGCAATTAGGCTCTTTCATTTGGGCCAATCAAAAATAGAATTGAAAAGCAATTGGGAAAAGATTATTTGAATGTTACAAGTTCTCTCTCCGGAAAGAACCAAACTGATACGATCAGCACCTCAGTTTAAGCTATCAAATAAACTATCTTGATAAAATATGTCATCATAGCCATTTTTAACTGGTGACAGTGCAGGCATGCAGGCTAAGCCTGCAATAACATAATAAAAGCGAAAAGCAAAGGATCAAGCAGCAAGGTGACAGATGTTGTGACACCGTGGCACCTAAGCCTATGCTGCAGCCAAATGAATGAGGTTAATTCATCAGATTCAGTGATAATAAAAGTATTATCAAGTCAGCATCATAAAGCAAACAACCAATATTAACAAAAAATCTATTATATTTTCAGAAAATAAGTAATCCCCCCCCTTAAATGACCATATCATATAACTTCCCTACATCATTTGATACTGAGTTTAGATTATGAATTATAGCCTATTGTAAATATTAATGTCAGCCTAAAGGAGTGGGTAATTCAATTGCGGCAGGTTATTAAAAAACAGCCTAATCACTTTGCGTCAGAACAGTCAGGTGTATTCCAGGACTTTATTAAAATTCGAAGATAGTTCGATTAACATCCCATTTAATTACACAAGTAATATAATCAAATATCAACCCAATCGAACCTTTTAGATACACAACTCTTAACGTTTCCATTATCCTCTTTTCAAACAAGCCTTTTTTTTTTTTTTGCAATAACCTTCATGGTTCCCGCGAGACTTTTGTCCCGGGCATAATCGTTTCAAGTAACATGCCCACCCCCCCCCCCCCCCCTAAAAATAGCAAGGACAGCTCTCACGCGCCTATTTAAATTCCCAGAAAAAAATACCCCATGAACAGAACTAACATTTTCTCCAAGATTGAACTTACAAATTTATTAAACTCCAGCGCAACATTTTTTTCGTTCTCTGCCATACAATTCTGGTTAGGTATTTTGTAAATTGCATAAAAGAGATTTTTTTTGTCACAGTAGGCCTATTTATTCACAATTTACAGGATTGTACAACAACAAAAACAAATCCAGATTACGACTCACATGTTCACAAGAGAAAACGGGAAAGAAATTGAGATTGGACCTTTTCTTGCATCTTCCCAGCTCTCTTTTTAAATTAGTCGTTTACCTCTTTAAACAGGCCTTAATGGATCTCCCATCAAACAA